>NC_064627.1:95375374-95675374 GCF_023864275.1 Schistocerca cancellata
GAATAACTCTTCTAATAGTTCGTGTTTTGAGCCTTTCCTGGGACAGCAGTATTAGATTCCGATGCACCATTGCAGTTTTACTGTATCCCTAGGACCTTCAAATCAACGATGAAACACAGAAATTGCATCGATATTGAATACAAAAGGCAAAATGTCGACTTATTTACAAGAGGAGTAACTCTTCAAATAGTTCGTGCTTTGAGTCTTTCCTGGGACAGCAGTATTAGATTCCGAAGCACCATTGCAGGTTTACTGTATCCCTTGGACCTTCAAATCAACGATGAAACACAGAAATTGCATCAATATTGAATACAAAAGGCAAAATGTCGACTTATGTATAACAGGAGTAACTCTTCTAATAGTTCGTGCTTTGAGCCTTTCCTGGGACAGCAGTATTAGTTTCCGATGCACCATTTCAGGTTTACTGTATCCCTTGGACCTTCAAATCAACAATGAAACACAGAAATTGCATCGATATTGAATACAAAAAGCAAAATGTCAACTTATTTACAAGAGGAGTAACTCTTCTAATAGTTCGTGTTTGAGCATTTCCTGGGTCAGCAGTATTAGATTCCGATGCACCATTGCAGGTTTACTGTATCCCTTGGACCTTCAAATCAACGATGAAACACAGAAATTGCAACGATATTGAATACAAAAGGCAAAATGTCGACTTACTTATAAGAGCAGTAACTCTTCTAATAGTTCGTGCTTTGAGCCTTTCCTGGGACAGCAGTATTAGATTCCGATGCACCATTGCAGGTTTACTGTATCTCTTGGACCTTCAAATCAACGATGAAACACAGAAATTGCATTGATATTGAATACAAAATGCAAAATGTCGACTTATTTATAAGAGGATGAATTCTTCAATTCGTTCGTGCTTTGAGCCTTCCCTGGGACAGCAGTATTAGATTCAGATGCACCATTGCAGGATTACTGTATCCCTTAGACCTTCAAATCAACGATGAAGCACAGAAATTGCATCGATATTGAATACAAAAGGCAAAATGTCGACTTATTTACAAGAGGAGTAACTCTTCTAATAGTTCGTGATTTGAGCCTTTACTGGGACAGCGGTATTAGATTCCGATGCACCATTGCAGGTTTACTGTATCCCTTGGACCTTCAAAACAACGATGGAACACAGAAATTGCATCGATATTGAATACAAATGCAAAATAACGACTTATTTATAAGAGGAGTAACTCTTCTAATAGTTCGTGTTTGAGCCTTTCCTGGGACAGCAGTATTAGATTCCGATGCACCATTGCAGGTTTACTGTATCCCTTGGACCTTCAAATCAACGATGAAACACAGAAATTGCATCGATATTGAATACAAAATGCAAAATTTCGACTTATTTATAAGAGGATGAATTCTTCAATTCGTTCGTGCTTTGAGCCTTCCCTGGGACAGCAGTATTAGATTCAGATGCACCATTTCAGGTTTACTGTATCCCTTGGACCTTCAAATCAACGATGAAACACAGATATTGCATCGATATTGATTACAAAACGCAAAATGTCGACTTATTTACAAGAGGAGTAACTCTTCTAATAGTTCGTGATTTGAGCCTTTCCTGGGACAGCAGTATTAGATTCCTATGCACCATTGCAAGTTTACTGTATCCCTTGGACCTTCAAATCAACGATGAAACACAGAAATTGCATCGATATTGAATACAAATGCAAAATAACGACTTATTTATAAGAGGAGTAACTCTTCTAATAGTTCGTGTTTTGAGCCTTTCCTGGGACAGCAGTATTAGATTTCGATGCACCATTACAGGTTTACTGTATCCCTCGGACCTTCAAATCAACGATGAAACACAGATATTGCATCGATATTGAATACAAAAGGCAAAATGTCGACTTATTTACAAGAGGAGTAACTCTTCTAATAGTTCGTGCTTTGAGCCTTTCCTGGGATAGCAGTATTAGATTCCGATGCACCATTGCAGGTTTACTGTATCCCTTGGACCTTCAAATCAACGATGAAACACAGAAATTGCATCGATATTGAATACAAAATGGAAAATGTCGACTTATTTACAAGAGGAGTAACTCTTCTAATAGTTCGTGCTTTGAGCCTTTCCTGGGACAGCAGTATTAGATTCCGATGCACCATTGCAGGTTTACTGTATCCCTTGGACCTTCAAATCAACGATGAAACACAGAAATTCATCGATATTGAATACAAAAGGCAAAATGTCGACTTATTTACAAGAGGAGTAACTCTTCAAATAGTTCGTGCTTTGAGTCTTTCCTGGGACAGCAGTATTAGATTCCGAAGCACCATTGCAGGTTTACTGTATCCCTTGGACCTTCAAATCAACGATGAAACACAGAAATTGCATCAATATTGAATACAAAAGGCAAAATGTCGACTTATGTATAACAGGAGTAACTCTTCTAATAGTTCGTGCTTTGAGCCTTTCCTGGGACAGCAGTATTAGTTTCCGTTGCACCATTTCAGGTTTACTGTATCCCTTGGACCTTCAAATCAACAATGAAACACAGAAATTGCATCGATATTGAATACAAAAAGCAAAATGTCAACTAATTTACAAGAGGAGTAACTCTTCTAATGGTTCGTGTTTGAGCATTTCCTGGGTCAGCAGTATTAGATTCCGATGCACCATTGCAGGTTTACTGTATCCCTTGGACCTTCAAATCAACGATGAATCACAGAAATTGCAACGATATTGAATACAAAAGGCAAAATGTCGACCTACTTATAAGAGCAGTAACTCTTCTAATAGTTCGTGCTTTGAGCCTTTCCTGGGACAGCAGTATTAGATTCCGAAGCACCATTGCAGGTTTACTGTATCTCTTGGACCTTCAAATCAACGATGAAACACAGAAATTGCATTGATATTGAATACAAAATGCAAAATGTCGACTTATTTATAAGAGGATGAATTCTTCAATTCGTTCGTGCTTTGAGCCTTCCCTGGGACAGCAGTATTAGATTCAGATGCACCATTGCAGGATTACTGTATCCCTTAGACCTTCAAATCAACGATGAAGCACAGAAATTGCATCGATATTGAATACAAAAGGCAAAATGTCGACTTATTTACAAGAGGAGTAACTCTTCTAATAGTTCGTGATTTGAGCCTTTACTGGGACAGCGGTATTAGATTCCGATGCACCATTGCAGGTTTACTGTATCCCTTGGACCTTCAAATCAACGATGGAACACAGAAATTGCATCGATATTGAATACAAATGCAAAATAACGACTTATTTATAAGAGGAGTAACTCTTCTAATAGTTCGTGTTTGAGCCTTTCCTGGGACAGCAGTATTAGATTCCGATGCACCATTGCAGGTTTACTGTATCCCTTGGACCTTCAAATCAACGATGAAACACAGAAATTGCATCGATATTGAATACAAAATGCAAAATTTCGACTTATTTATAAGAGGATGAATTCTTCAATTCGTTCGTACTTTGAGCCTTCCGTGGGACAGCAGTATTAGATTCAGATGCACCATTTCAGGTTTACTGTATCCCTTGGACCTTCAAATCAACGATGAAACACAGATATTGCATCGATATTGAATACAAAACGCAAAATGTCGACTTATTTACAAGAGGAGTAACTCTTCTAATAGTTCGTGATTTGAGCCTTTCCTGGGACAGCAGTATTAGATTCCTATGCACCATTGCAAGTTTACTGTATCCCTTGGACCTTCAAATCAACGATGAAACACAGAAATTGCATCGATATTGAATACAAATGCAAAATAACGACTTATTTATAAGAGGAGTAACTCTTCTAATTGTTCGTGCTTTGAGCCTTTCCTGGGACAGCAGTATTAGATTTCGATGCACCATTTCAGGTTTACTGTATCCCTCGGACCTTCAAATCAACGATGAAACACAGATATTGCATCGATATTGAATACAGAAGGCAAAATGTCGACTTATTTACAAGAGGAGTAACTCTTCTAATAGTTCGTGCTTTGAGCCTTTCCTGGGATAGCAGTATTAGATTCCGATGCACCATTGCAGGTTTACTGTATCCCTTGGACCTTCAAATCAACGATGAAACACAGAAATTGCATCGATATTGAATACAAAATGGAAAATGTCAACTTATTTACAAGAGGAGTAGCTCTTCTAATAGTTCGTGCTTTGAGCCTTTCCTGGGACAGGAGTATTAGATTCCGATGCACCATTGCAGGTTTACTGTATCCCTTGGACCTTCAAATCAACGATGAAACACAGAAATTCATCGATATTGAATACAAAAGGCAAAATGTCGACTTATTTATAAGAGGTGTAACTCTTCTAATAGTTCGTGCTTTGAGCCTTTCCTGGGATAGCAGTACTAGATTCCGATGTACCATTGCAGGTTTACTGTATCCCTTGGACCTTCAAATCAACGATAAAACACAGAAATTGCATCGATATTGAATAAAAAAGGCAAAATGTCGACTTATTTACAAGAGGAGTAACTCTTCTAATAGTTCGTGCTATGAGCCTTTCCTGGGACAGCAGTATTAGATTCCGATGCACCATTGCAGGTTTACTGTATCCCTTGGACCTTCAAATCAACGATGAAACACAGTAATTGCTTCGATATTGAATACAAAAAGCAAAATCTCGACTTATTTACAAGAGGAGTAACTCTTCAAATAGTTCGTGCTATGAGCCTTTCCTGGGTCAGCAGTATTAGATTCCGATGCACCATTGCAGGTTTACAGTATCCCTTGGACCTTCAAATCAACGATGAAACACAGAAATTGTTGTGGCGTAGCAAGAGCCACGCCACTCGGAGGTAGCCGAAAGGCACGCGATGTAATGCAGACGGGCGTGAATTCTGGAACAGGATAACTATTGAATGGTAGCAAGAAAAGTACGTAGTTGCTTTATACTTAACTTTTATTCTCTGATGAATACAGCGTTCTTCTTGAGACATTTATACTATAACTCTCAAAGTAGGTAAGGCTAATGGCGCCTTGCTAGGTCGTAGTCATGTGCTTAGCTGAAGGCTATTCTAACTGTCTCTCGGCAAATGAGAGGAAGGCTGCGTACGTCTAGTCGCTAGCAATGTCGTCCGTACAACTGGGGCGAGTGCTAGTCCGTCTTTCTAGACCTGCCATGTGGTGGCGCTAGGTCTGCTAGTACTGACAGTGGCGACACGCGGGTCCGACACGTACTACTGGACCGCGGCCGATTTAAGCTACCACCTAGCAAGTGTGGTGTCTGGCGGTGACACCACAGAAATTGCAACGATATTGAATACAAAACTCAAAATGTCGACTTACTTATAAGAGGAGTAACTCTTCTAATAGTTCGTGTTTTGAGCCTTTCCTGGGACAGCAGTATTAGATTCCGATGCACCATTGCAGGTTTACTGTATCTCTTAAACCTTCAAATCAACGATGAATCACAGAAATTGCATCGATATTGAATACAAAAGGCAAAATGTCGGCTTATTTACAAGAGGAGTAACTCTTCTAATAGTTCGTGTTTGAGCCTTTCCTGGGACAGCAGTATTAGATTCCGATGCACCATTGCAGGTTTACTGTATCCCTTGGACCTTCAAATCAACGATGAAACACAGAAATTGCATCGATATTGAATACAAAATGCAAAATAACGACTTATTTATAAGAGGAGTAACTCTTCTAATAGTTCGTTCCTTGAGCCTTTCCTGGGACAGCAGTACTAGATTCCGATGCACCATTTCAGGTTTACTGTATACCTCGGACCTTCAAATCAACGATGAAACAAAGATATTGCATCGATATTGAATAAAAAAGGCAAAATTTCGACTTATTTACAAGAGGAGTAATTCTTCTATAAGTTCGTGCTTTGAGCCTTTCCTGCTACAGCAGTATTAGATTGCGATGCATCATTGCAGGTTTACTGCATCCCTTGGACCTTCAAATCAACGATGAAACACAGAAATTGCAACGATATTGAATACAAAAGGCACAATGTCAACTTACTTATAAGAGGAGTAACTCTTCTAATAGTTCATGCTTTGAGCCTTTCCTGGGACAGCAGTATTAGATTCCGATGCACCATTGCAGGTTTACTGTATCTCTTGGACCTTCAAATCAACGATGAATCACAGAAATTGCATCGATATTGAATACAAAAGGCAAAATGTCGGCTTATTTACAAGAGGAGTAACTCTTCTAATAGTTCGTGTTTGAGCCTTTCCTGGGACAACAGTATTAGATTCCGATGCACCACTGCAGGTTTACTGTATCCCTTGGACCTTCAAATCAACGATGAAACACAGAAATTGCATCGATATTGAATACAAAGTGCAAAATGTCGACTTATTTATAAGAGGATGAATTCTTCAATTCGTTCGTGCTTTGAGCCTTCCCTGGGACAGCAGTATTAGATTCAGATGCACCATTGCAGGATTACTGTATCCCTTGGACCTTCAAATCAACGATGAAGCACAGAAATTGCATCGATATTGAATACAAAAGGCAAAATGTCGACTTATTTACAAGAGGAGTAACTCTTCTAATAGTTCGTGATTTGAGCCTTTCCTGGGACAGCAGTATTAGATTCCGATGCACCATTGCAGGTTTACTGTATCCCTTGGACCTACAAATCAACGATGAAACACAGAAATTGCATCGATATTGAATACAAAAGCAAAATAACGACTTATTTATAAGAGGAGTAACTCTTCTAATAGTTCGTTCTTTGAGCCTTTCCTGGGACAGCAGTATTAGATTCCGATGCACCATTTCAGGTTTACTGTATCCCTCGGACCTTCAAATCAACGATGAAACACAGATATTGCATCGATATTGAATAAAAACTGCAAAATTTCGACTTATTTACAAGAGGAGTAATTCTTCTATAAGTTCGTGCTTTGAGCCTTTCCTGCTACAGCAGTATTAGATTGCGATGCATCATTGCAGGTTTACTGTATCCCTTGGACCTTCAAATCAACGATGAAACACAGAAATTGCATCGATATTGAATAAAAAAGGCAAAATGTCGACTTACTTATAAGAGGAATAACTCTTCTAATAGTTCGTGTTTTGAGCCTTTCCTGGGACAGCAGTATTAGATTCCGATGCACCATTGCAGTTTTACTGTATCCCTAGGACCTTCAAATCAACGATGAAACACAGAAATTGCATCGATATTGAATACAAAAGGCAAAATGTCGACTTATTTACAAGAGGAGTAACTCTTCAAATAGTTCGTGCTTTGAGTCTTTCCTGGGACAGCAGTATTAGATTCCGAAGCACCATTGCAGGTTTACTGTATCCCTTGGACCTTCAAATCAACGATGAAACACAGAAATTGCATCAATATTGAATACAAAAGGCAAAATGTCGACTTATGTATAACAGGAGTAACTCTTCTAATAGTTCGTGCTTTGAGCCTTTCCTGGGACAGCAGTATTAGATTCCGATGCACCATTTCAGGTTTACTGTATCCCTTGGACCTTCAAATCAACAATGAAACACAGAACTTGCATCGATATTGAATACAAAAGGCAAAATGTCAACTTATTTACAAGAGGAGTAACTCTTCTAATAGTTCGTGTTTGAGACTTTCCTGGGTCAGCAGTAAATAGATTCCGATGCACCATTGCAGGTTTACTGTATCCCTTGGACCTTCAAATCAACGATGAAACACAGAAATTGCAACGATATTGAATACAAAACTCAAAATGTCGACTTACTTATAAGAGGAGTAACTCTTCTAATAGTTCGTGCTTTGAGCCTTTCCTGGGACAGCAGTATTAGATTCCGATGCACCATTGCAGGTTTACTGTATCTCTTGGACCTTCAAATCAACGATGAATCACAGAAATTGCATCGATATTGAATACAAAAGGCAAAATGTCGGCTTATTTACAAGAGGAGTAACTCTTCTAATAGTTCGTGTTTGAGCCTTTCCTGGGACAGCAGTATTAGATTCCGATGCACCATTGCAGGTTTACTGTATCCCTTGGACCTTCAAATCAACGATGAAACACAGAAATTGCATCGATATTGAATACAAAATGCAAAATAACGACTTATTTATAAGAGGAGTAACTCTTCTAATAGTTCGTGCTTTGATCCTTTCCCGGGACAGCAGTATTAGATTCCGATGCACCATTTCAGGTTTACTGTATCCCTCGGACCTTCAAATCAACGATGAAACACAGATATTGCATCGATATTGAATAAAAAAGGCAAAATTTCGACTTATTTACAAGAGGAGTAATTCTTCAATAAGTTCGTGCTTTGAGCTTTTCCTGCTACAGCAGTATTAGATTGCGATGCATCATTGCAGGTTTACTGTATCCCTTGGACCTTCAAATCACCGATGAAAGACAGAAATTGCATCGATATTGAAAAAAAAAGGCAAAATGTCGACTTACTTATAAGAGGAATAACTCTTCTAATAGTTCGTGTTTTGAGCCTTTCCCGGGACAGCAGTATTAGATTCCGATGCACCATTGCAGTTTTACTGTATCCCTAGGACCTTCAAATCAACGATGAAACACAGAAATTGCATCGATATTGAATATAAAAGGAAAAATGTTGACTTATTTACAAGAGGAGTAACTCTTCAAATAGTTCGTGTTTTGAGTCTTTCCTGGGACAGCAGTATTAAATTCCGAAGCACCATTGCAGGTTTACTGTATCCCTTGGACCTTCAAATCAACGATGAAACACAGAAATTTCAACGATATTGAATACAAAACGCACAATGTCGACTTACTTATAAGAGGAGTAACTCTTCTAATAGTTCGTGCTTTGAGCCTTTCCTGGGACAGCAGTATTAGATTCCGATGCACCATTGCAGGTTTACTGTATCTCTTGGACCTTCAAATCAACGATGAATCACAGAAATTGCATCGATATTGAATACAAAAGGCAAAATGTCGGCTTATTTACAAGAGGAGTAACTCTTCTAATAGTTCGTGTTTGAGCCTTTCCTGGGACAGCAGTATTAGATTCCGATGCACCACTGCAGGTTTACTGTATCCCTTGGACCTTCAAATCAACGATGTAACACAGAAATTGCATCGATATTGAATACAAAATGCAAAATATCGACTTATTTATAAGAGGATGAATTCTTCAATTCGTTTGTGCTTTGAGCCTTCCCTGGGACAGCAGTATTAGATTCAGATGCACCATTGCAGGATTACTGTATCCCTTGGACCTTCAAATCAACGATGAAGCAGAGAAATTGCATCGATATTGAATACAAAAGGCAAAATATCGACTTATTTACAAGAGGAGTAACTCTTCTAATAGTTCGTGCTTTGAGCCTTTCCTGGGACAGCAGTATTAGATTCCGATGCAACATTGCAGGTTTACTGTATCCCTTGGACCTTCAAATCAACGATGAAACACAGATATTTTCATCGATATTGAATACAAATGCAAAATAACGACTTATTTATAAGAGGAGTAACTCTTCTAATAGTTCGTGCTTTGAGCCTTTCCTGGGACAGCAGTAATTGATTCCGATGCACCATTGCAGTTTTACTGTATCCCTTGGACCTTCAAATCAACGATGAAACACAGAAATTGCATCGATATTGAATTAAAAAGGCAAAATGTCGACTTACTTAAGAGGAATAACTCTTCTAATAGTTTGTGTTTTGAGCCTTTCCTGGGACAGCAGTATTAGATTCCGATGAACCATTGCAGTTTTACTGTATCCCTAGGACCTTCAAATCAACGATGAAACACAGAAATTGCATCGATATTGAATACAAAAGGCAAAATGTCGACTTATTTACAAGAGGAGTAACTCTTCAAATAGTTCGTGTTTTGAGTCTTTCCTGGGACAGCAGTATTAGATTCCGAAGCACCATTGCAGGTTTACTGTATCCCTTGGACCTTCAAATCAACGATGAAACACAGAAATTGCATCAAAATTGAATACAAAAGGCAAAATGTCGGCTTATGTATAACAGGAGTAACTCTTCTAATAGTTCGTGCTTTGAGCCTTTCCTGGGACAGCAGTATTAGATTCCGATGCACCATTTCAGGTTTACTGTATCCCTTGGACCTTCAAATCAACAATGAAACACAGAAATTGCATCGATATTGAATACAAAAGGCAAAATGTCAACTTATTTACAAGAGGAGTAACTCTTCTAATAGTTCGTGTTTGAGCCTTTCCTGGGTCAGCAGTATTAGATTCCGATGCACCATTGCAGGTTTACTGTATCCCTTGGACCTTCAAATCGACGATGAAACACAGAAATTGCAACGATATTGAATACAAAAGGCAAAATGTCGACTTACTTATAAGAGGAGTAACTCTTCTAATAGTTCGTGCTTTGAGCCTTTCCTGGGACAGCAGTATTAGATTCCGATGCACCATTGCAGGTTTACTGTATCTCTTGGACCTTCAAATCAACGATGAATCACAGAAATTCCATCGATATTGAATACAAAAGGCAAAATGTCGGCTTATTTACAAGAGGAGTAACTCTTCTAATAGTTCGTGTTTGAGCCTTTCCTGGGACAGCAGTATTAGTTTCCGATGCACCATTGCAGGTTTACTGTATCCCTTGGACCTTCAAATCAACGATGAAACACAGAAATTGCATCGATATTGAATACAAAATGCAAAATGTCGACTTATTTATAGGAGGATGAATTCTTCAATTCGTTCGTGCTTTGAGCCTTCCCTGGGGCAGCAGTATTAGATTCAGATGCTCCATTGCAGGATTACTGTATCCCTTGGACCTTCAAATCAACGATGAAACACAGAAATTGCATCGATATTGAATAAAAAAGGCAAAATGTCGACTTACCTATAAGAGGAATAACTCTTCTAATAGTTCGTGCTTTGAGCCTTTCGTGGGACAGCAGTATTAGATTCCGAAGCACCATTGCAGGTTTACTGTATCCCTTGGACCTTCAAATCAACGATGAAACACAGAAATTGCATCGATATTGAATACAAATGCAAAATAACGACTTATTTATAAGAGGAGTAACTCTTCTAATAGTTCGTGTTTGAGCCTTTCCTGGGACAGCAGTATTAGTTTCCGATGCACCATTGCAGGTTTACTGTATCCCTTGGACCTTCAAATCAATGATGAAACACAGAAATTGCATCGATATTGAATAAAAAAGGCAAAATGTCGACTTACCTATAGGAGGAATAACTCTTCTAATAGTTCGTGTTTGAGCCTTTCGTGGGACAGCAGTATTAGATTCCGATGCACCATTTTAGGTTTACTGTATCCCTTGGACCTTCAAATCAACGATGAAACACAGATATTGCATCGATATTGAATACAAAAGGCAAAATGTCATCTTATTTACAAGAGGAGTAACTCTTCTAATAGTTCGTGCTTTGAGCCTTTCCTGGGACAGCAGTATTAGATTCCTATGCACCATTGCAGGTTTACTGTATCCCTTGGACCTTCAAATCATGATGAAACATAGAAATTGCATCGATATTGAATACAAAAGGCAAAATGTCGACTTATTTACAAGATGGGTAACTCTTCTAATAGTTCGTGCTTTGAGCTTTTCCTGGAACAGCAGTATTAGATTCCGATGCACCATTGCAGGTTTACTGTATCCCTTGGACCTTCAAATCAACGATGAAACACAGAAATTGCATCGATATTGAATACAAATGCAAAATAACGACTTATTTATAAGAGGAGTAACTTTTCTAATAGTTCGTGCATTGAGCCTTTCCTGGGACAGCAGTATTAGTTTCCGATGCACCATTTCAGGTTTACTGTATCCCTCGGACCTTCATATCAACGATGAAACACAGATATTGCATCGATATTGAATAAAAAAGGCAAAATTTCGACTTATTTACAAGAGGAGTAATTCTTCTATAAGTTCGTGCTTTGAGCCTTTCCTGCTACAGCAGTATTAGATTCCGATGCATCATTGCAGGTTTACTGTATCCCTTGGACCTTCAAATCAACGATGAAACACAGAAATTGCATCGATATTGAATAAAAAAGGCAAAAAGTCGACTTACTTATAAGAGGAATAACTCTTCTAATAGTTCGTATTTTGAGCCTTTCCTGGGACAGCAGTATTAGATTCCGATGCACCATTGCAGTTTTACTGTATCCCTAGGACCTTCAAATCAAAGACGAAACACAGAAATTGCATCGATATTGAATACAAAAGGCAAAATGTCGACTTATTTACAAGAGGAGTAACTCTTCAAATAGTTCGTGTTTTGAGTCTTTCCTGGGACAGCAGTATTAGATTCCGAAGCACCATTGCAGGTTTACTTTATCCCTTGGACCTTCAAATCAACGATGAAACACAGAAATTGCATCAATATGGAATACAAAAGGCAAAATGTCGACTTATTTATAACAGGAGTAACTCTTCTAATAGTTCGTGCTTTGAGCCTTTCCTGGGACAGCAGTATTAGATTCCGATGCACCATTTCAGGTTTACTGTATCCCTTGGACCTTCAAATCAACGATGAAACACAGAAATTGCATCGATATTTAATACAAAAGGCAAAATATCGACTTATTTACGAGAGGAGTAACTCTTCTAATAGTTCGTGTTTGAGCCTTTCATGGGTCAGCAGTATTAGATTCCGATGCACCATTGCAGGTTTACTGTATCCCTTGGACCTTCAAATCAACGATGAAACACAGAAATTGCATCGATATTGAATAAAAAAGGCGAAATGTCGACTTACTTATAAGAGGAGTAACTCTTCTAATAGTTCGTGCTTTGAGCCTTTCCTTGGACAGCAGTATTAGATTCCGATGCACCATTGCAGGTTAACTGTATCTCTTGGACCTTCAAATCAACGATGAAACACAGAAATTGCATCGATATTGAATACAAAAGGCAAAATGTCGGCTTATTTACAAGAGGAGTAACTCTTCTAATAGTTCGTGTTTGAGCCTTTCCTGGGACAGCAGTATTAGATTCCGATGCACCACTGCAGGTTTACTGTATCCCTTGGACCTTCAAATCAACGATGAAACACAGAAATTGCATTGAAATTGAATACAAAATGCACAATGTCGACTTATTTATAAGAGGATGAATTCTTCAATTCGTTCGTGCTTTGAGCCTTCCCGGGGACAGCAGTATTAGATTCAGATGCACCATTGCAGGATTACTGTATCCCTTGGACCTTCAAATCAACGATGAAGCACAGAAATTGCATCGATATTGAATACAAAAGGCAAAATGTCGTCTAATTTACAAGAGGAGTAACTCTTCTAATAGTTCGTGCTTTGAGACTTTCCTGGGACAGCAGTATTAGATTCCGATGCACCATTGCAGGTTTACTGTATCCCTTGGACCTTCAAATCAACGATGAAACACAGAAATTGCATCGATATTGAATACAAATGCAAAATAACGACTTATTTATAAGAGGAGTAACTCTTCTAATAGTTCGTGCTTTGAGCCTTTCCTGGGACAGCAGTATTAGATTCCGATGCACCATTGCAGTTTTACTGTATCCCTTGGACCTTCAAGTCAACGATGAAACACAGAAATTGCATCGATATTGAATACAAAAGGCAAAATATCGACTTATTTACAAGAGGAGTAACTCTTCTAATAGTTCGTGTTTGAGCCTTTCCTGGGACCTTCAAATCATGATGAAACACAGAAATTGCATCGATATTGAATACAAAAGGCATAATGTCGACTTATTTACAAGATGAGTAACTCTTCTAATTGTTCGTGCTTTGAGCCTTTCCTGGGACAGCAGTATTAGATTCCGATGCACCATTGCAGGTTTACTGTATCCCTTGGACCTTCAAATCAACGATGAAACACAGAAATTGCATCGATATTGAATACAAATGCAAAATAACAACTTATTTATAAGAGGAGTAACTCTTCTAATAGTTCGTGCTTTGAGCCTTTCCTGGGACAGCAGTATTAGATTCCGATGCACCATTTCAGGTTTACTGTATCCCTTGGACCTTCAAATCAACGATGAAACACAGAAATTGCATCAATATTGAATACAAAAGGCAAAATGTAGACTTATGTATAACAGGAGTAACTCTTCTAATAGTTCGTGCTTTGAGCCTTTTTTGGGACAGCAGTATTAGATTCCGATGCACCATTTCAGGTTTACTGTATCCCTTGGACCTTCAAATCAACGATGAAACACAGAAATTGCATCGATATTGAATACAAAAGGCAAAATGTCGACTTATTTAAAGAATAGTAACGCTTCTAATAGTTCGTGCTTTGAGCCTTTCCTGGGACAGCAGTATTAGATTCCGATGCAGCATTTCACGTTTACTGTATCCCTTGGACCTTCAAATCGACGATGAAACACAGAAATTGCATCGATATTGAGTACAAAAGGCAAAATGTCGACTCATTTATAAGAGGAGTAACTCTTCTAATTGTTCGTGCTTTAAGCCTTTCCTGGGTCAGATGTATTAGATTCCGATGCACCATTGCAGGTTTACTGTATCCCTTGGACCTTCAAATCAACGATGAAGCACAGAAATTGCATCGATATTGAATACAAAAGGCAAAATGTCGACTTATTTACAAGAGGATGAACTCTTCAAATAGTTCGTGCTTTGAGCCTTTCCTGGGACAGCAGTATTAGATTCCGATGCACCATTTCAGGTTTACTGTATCCCTTGGACCTTCAAATCGTCGATGAAACACAGAAATTGCATCGATATTGAATACAAAAGCAAAATGGCGACTCATTTATAAGAGAAGTAACTCATCTAATTGTTCGTGCTTTGAGCCTTTCCTGGGTCAGCAGTATTAGATTCCGATGCACCATTGCAGGTTTACTGTATCCCTTGGACCTTCAAATCAACGATGAAGCACAGAAATTGCATCGATATTGAATACAAAAGGCAAAATGTCGACTTATTTACAAGAGGAGTAACTCTTCTAATAGATCGTGTTTCGAGCCTTTCCTGGGACAGCAGTATTAGATTCCGAAGGAGGATTGCAGGTTTACTGTATCCCCTTTACCTTCAAATCAACGATGACACACAGAAATTTCATCGATATTGAATACAAAAGGCAAAATGTCGACTTATTTATAAGAGGAGTAATTCTTCTAATAGTTCGTGCTTTGAGCCTTTCCTGGGACAGCAGTATTAGATTCAGATGCACCATTGCAGGTTTACTGTATCTCTTGGACCTTCAAATCAACGATGAAACACAGAAATTGCATTGATATTGAATACAAATGCAAAATAACGACTTATTTATTAGAGGAGTAACTCTTCTAATAGTTCGTGCTTTGAGCCATTCCTGGGACAGCAGTATTAGATTCCGATGCACCATTTCAGGTTTACTGTATCCCTTGGACCTTCAAATCAACGATGAAACACAGATATTGCATCGATATTGAATACAAAAGGCAAAATGTCGACTTATCTACAAGAGGAGTAACTCTTCTAATAGTTCGTGCTTTGAGCCTTTCCTGGGACAGCAGTATTAGATTGCTATGCACCATTGCAGGTTTACTGTATCCCTTGGAACTTCAAATCAACGATGAAACACAGAAATTGCATCGAAATTGAATACAAATGCAAAATAACGACTCATTTATAAGAGGAGTAACTCTTCTAATAGTTCGTGCTTTGAGCCTTTCCTGGGACAGCAGTATTAGATTCCGATGCACCATTGCAGGTTTACTGTATCCCTTGGACCTTCAAATCAACGATGAAACACAGAAATTGCATCGATATTGAATACAAATGCAAAATAACAACTTATTTATAAGAGGAGTAACTCTTCTAATAGTTCGTGCTTTGAGCCTTTCCTGGGACAGCAGTATTAGATTCCGATGCACCATTTCAGGTTTACTGTATCCCTTGGACCTTCAAATCAACGATGAAGCACAGAAATTGCATCGATATTGAATACAAAAGACAAAATGTCGACTTATTTACAAGAGGATGAACTCTTCAAATAGTTCGTGCTTTGAGCCTTTCCTGGGACAGCAGTATTACATTCCGATGCACCATTTCAGGTTTACTGTATCCCTTGGACCTTCAAATCGACGATGAAACACAGAAATTGCATCGATGTTGAATACAAAAGGCAAAATGGCGACTCATTTATAAGAGAAGTAACTCATCTAATTGTTCGTGCTTTGAGCCTTTCCTGGGTCAGCAGTATTAGATTCCGATGCACCATTGCAGGTTTACTGTATCCCTTGGACTTTCAAATCAACGATGAAGCACAGAAATTACATCGATATTGAATACAAAAGGCAAAATGTCGACTTATTTACAAGAGGAGTAACTCTTCTAATAGATCGTGCTTTGAGCCTTTCCTGGGACAGCAGTATTAGATTCCGAAGGAGGATTGCAGGTTTACTGTATCCCCTTTACCTTCAAATCAACGATGACACACAGAAATTGCATCGATATTGAATACAAAAGGCAAAATGTCGACTTATTTATAAGAGGAGTAATTCTTCTAATAGTTCGTGCTTTGAGCCTTTCCTGGGACAGCAGTATTAGATTCAGATGCACCATTGCAGTTTTACTGTATCTCTTGGACCTTCAAATCAACGATGAAACACAGAAATTGCATCGATATTGAATACAAAAGGCAAAATGTCGACTTATTTACAAGAGGAGTAATCCTTCTAATAGTTCGTGCTTTGAGCCATTCCTGGGACAGCAGTATTAGATTCCTATGCACCATTGCAGGTTTACTGTATCCGTTGGACCTTCAAATCATGATGAATCACAGAAATTGCATCGATATTGAATACAAAAGGCATAATGTCGACTTATTTACAAGATGAGTAACTCTTCTAATTGTTCGTGCTTTGAGCCTTTCCTGGGACAGCAGTATTAGATTCCGATGCACCATTGCAGGTTTACTGTATCCCTTGGACCTTCAAATCAACGATGAAACACAGAAATTGCATCGATATTGAGTACAAAAGGCAAAATGTCGACTCATTTATAAGAGGGGTAACTCTTCTAATTGTTCGTGCTTTAAGCCTTTCCTGGGTCAGCAGTATTAGATTCCGATGCACCATTGCAGGTTTACTGTATCCCTTGGACCTTCAAATCAACGATGAAGCACAGAAATTGCATCGATATTGAATACAAAAGTCAAAATGTCGACTTATTTACAAGAGGATGAACTCTTCAAATAGTTCGTGCTTTGAGCCTTTCCTGGGACAGCAGTATTAGATTCCGATGCACCATTTCAGGTTTACTGTATCCCTTGGACCTTCAAATCGACGATGAAACACAGAAATTGCATCGATATTGAATACAAAAGGCAAAATGGCGACTCATTTATAAGAGAAGTAACTCATCTAATTGTTCGTGCTTTGAGCCTTTCCTGGGTCAGCAGTATTAGATTCCGATGCACCATTGCAGGTTTACTGTATCCCTAGGACCTTCAAATCAACGATGAAGCACAGAAATTGCATCGATATTGAATACAAAAGGCTAAATATCGACTTATTTACAAGAGGAGTAACTCTTCTAATAGATCGTGCTTTGAGCCTTTCCTGGGACAGCAGTATTAGATTCCGAAGGAGGATTGCAGGTTTACTGTATCCCCTTTACCTTCAAATCAACGATGACACACAGAAATTGCATCGATATTGAATACAAAAGGCAAAATGTCGACTTATTTATAAGAGGAGTAATTCCTCTAATAGTTCGTGCTTTGAGCCTTTCCTGGGACAGCAGTATTAGATTCAGATGCACCATTGCAGGTTTACTGTATCTCTTGGACCTTCAAATCAACGATGAAGCACAGAAATTGCATCGATATTGAATACAAATGCAAAATAACGACTTATTTATTAGAGGAGTAACTCTTCTAATAGATCGTGCTTTGAGCCATTCCTGGGACAGCAGTATTAGATTCCGATGCACCATTTCAGGTTTACTGTATCCCTTGGACCTTCAAATCAACGATGAAACACAGATATTGCATCGATATTGAATACAAAAGGCAAAATGTCGACTTATTTACAAGAGGAGTAACTCTTCTAATAGTTTGTGCTTTGAGCCTTTCCTGGGACAGCAGTATTAGATTCCTATGCACCATTGCAGGTTTACTGTATCCCTTGGACCTTCAAATCATGATGAAACACAGAAATTGCATCGATATTGAATACAAAAGGCATAATGTCGACTTATTTACAAGATGAGTAACTCTTCTAATAGTTCGTGCTTTGAGCCTTTCCTGGGACAGCAGTATTAGATCCCGATGCACCATTGCAGGTTTACTGTATCCCTCGGACCTTCAAATCCACGATGAAACACAGATATTGCATCGATATTGAATAAAAAAGGCAAAATTTCGACTTATTTACAAGAGGAGTAATTCTTCTAATAGTTCGTGCTTTGAGCCTTTCCTGCTACAGCAGTATTAGATTCCGATGCATCATTGCAGGTTTACTGTATCCCTTGGACCTTCAAATCAACGATGAAACACAGAAATTGCATCGATATTGAATAAAAAAGGCAAAATGTCGACTTACTTATAAGAGGAATAACTCTTCTAATAGTTCGTGTTTTGAGCCTTTCCTGGGACAGCAGTATTAGATTCCGATGCACCATTGCAGTTTTACTGTATCCCTAGGACCTTCAAATCAACGATGAAACACAGAAATTGCATCGATATTGAATACAAAAGGCGTAATGTCGACTTATTTACAATAGGAGTAATTCTTCTAATAGTTCGTGCTTTGAGCCTTTCCTGCTACAGCAGTATTAGTTTCCGATGCATCATTGCAGGTTTACTGTACCCTTCGACCTTCAAATCAACGATGAAACACAGAAATTGCATCAATATTGAATACAAAAGGCAAAATGTCGACTTATGTATAACAGGAGTAACTCTTCAAATAGTTCGTGTTTGAGCCTTTCCTGGGACAGCAGAATTAGATTCCGTTGCACCATTGCAGGTTTACTGTATCCCTTGGACCTCCAAATCAACGATGAAACACAGAAATTGCATCGATATTGAATACAAAAGTCAAAATGTCGACTCATTTACAAGAGGAGTACTCTTCTAATAGTTCGTGCTTTTAGCCTTTCCTGGGACAGCAGTATTAGATTCCGATGCATCATTGCAGGTATACTGTATCCCTTGGACCTTCAAATCAACGATGAAACACAGAAATTGCATCAATATTGAATACAAAAGGCAAAATGTAGACTTATGTATAACAGGAGTAACTCTTCTAATAGTTCGTGCTTTGAGCCTTTCCTGGGACAGCAGTATTAGATTGCTATGCACCATTGCAGGTTTACTGTATCCCTTGGAACTTCAAATCAACGATGAAACACAGAAATTGCATCGATATTGAATACAAATGCAAAATAACGACTCATTTATAAGAGGAGTAACTCTTCTAATAGTTCGTGCTTTGAGCCTTTCCTGGGATAGCAGTATTAGATTCCGATGCACCATTGCAGGTTTACTGTATCCCTTGGACCTTCAAATCAACGATGAAACACAGAAATTGCATCGATAATGAATACAAATGCAAAATAACAACTTATTTATAAGAGGAGTAACTCTTCTAATAGTTCGTGCTTTGAGCCTTTCCTGGGACAGCAGTATTAGATTCCGATGCACCATTTCAGGTTTACTGTATCCCTTGGACCTTCAAATCAACGATGAAACACAGAAATTGCATCAATATTGAATACGAAAGGCAAAATGTAGACTTATGTATAACAGGAGTAACTCTTCTAATAGTTCGTGCTTTGAGCCTTTCCTGGGACAGCAGTATTAGATTCCGTTGCACCATTGCAGGTTTACTGTATCCCTTGGACCTTGAAATCAACGATGAAACACAGAAATTGCATCGATATTGAATACAAAAGGCAAAATGTCGACTTATTTACAAGAGGAGTAACGCTTCTAATAGTTCGTGCTTTGAGCCTTTCCTGGGACAGCAGTATTAGATTCCGATGCAGCATTTCACGTTTACTGTATCCCTTGGACCTTCAAATCGACGATGAAACACAGAAATTGCATCGATATTGAGTACAAAAGGCAAAATGTCGACTCATTTATAAGAGGAGTAACTCTTCTAATTGTTCGTGCTTTAAGCCTTCCCGGGGTCAGCAGTATTAGATTCCTATGCACCATTGCAGGTTTACTGTATCCCTTGGACCTTCAAATCAACGATGAAGCACAGAAATTGCATCGATATTGAATACAAAAGACAAAATGTCGACTTATTTACAAGAGGATGAACTCTTCAAATAGTTCGTGCTTTGAGCCTTTCCTGGGACAGCAGTATTACATTCCGATGCACCATTTCAGGTTTACTGTATCCCTTGGACCTTCAAATCGACGATGAAACACAGAAATTGCATCGATGTTGAATACAAAAGGCAAAATGGCGACTCATTTATAAGAGAAGTAACTCATCTAATTGTTCGTGCTTTGAGCCTTTCCTGGGTCAGCAGTATTAGATTCCGATGCACCATTGCAGGTTTACTGTATCCCTTGGACTTTCAAATCAACGATGAAGCACAGAAATTACATCGATATTGAATACAAAAGGCAAAATGTCGACTTATTTACAAGAGGAGTAACTCTTCTAATAGATCGTTCTTTGAGTCTTTCCTGGGACAGCAGTATTAGATTCCGAAGGAGGATTGCAGGTTTACTGTATCCCCTTTACCTTCAAATCAACGATGACACACAGAAATTGCATCGATATTGAATACAAAAGGCAAAATGTCGACTTATTTATAAGAGGAGTAATTCTTCTAATAGTTCGTGCTTTGAGCCTTTCCTGGGACAGCAGTATTAGATTCAGATGCACCATTGCAGTTTTACTGTATCTCTTGGACCTTCAAATCAACGATGAAACACAGAAATTGCATCGATATTGAATACAAAAGGCAAAATGTCGACTTATTTACAAGAGGAGTAATCCTTGTAATAGTTCGTGCTTTGGGCCATTCCTGGGACAGCAGTATTAGATTCCTATGCACCATTGCAGGTTTACTGTAACCCTTGGACCTTCAAATCATGATGAAACACAGAAATTGCATCGATATTGAATACAAAAGGCATAATGTCGACTTATTTACAAGATGAGTAACTCTTCTAATTGTTCGTGCTTTGAGCCTTTCCTGGGACAGCAGTATTAGATTCCGATGCACCATTGCAGGTTTACTGTATCCCTTGGACCTTCAAATCAACGATGAAACACAGAAATTGCATCGATATTGAGTACAAAAGGCAAAATGTCGACTCATTTATAAGAGGAGTAACTCTTCTAATTGTTCGTGCTTTAAGCCTTTCCTGGGTCAGCAGTATTAGATTCCGATGCAGCATTTCACGTTTACTGTATCCCTTGGACCTTCAAATCGACGATGAAACACAGAAATTGCATCGATATTGAGTACAAAAGGCAAAATGTCGACTCATTTATAAGAGGAGTAACTCTTCTAATTGTTCGTGCTTTAAGCCTTCCCGGGGTCAGCAGTATTAGATTCCTATGCACCATTGCAGGTTTACTGTATCCCTTGGACCTTCAAATCAACGATGAAGCACAGAATTTGCATCGATATTGAATACAAAAGACAAAATGTCGACTTATTTACAAGAGGATGAACTCTTCAAATAGTTCGTGCTTTGAGCCTTTCCTGGGACAGCAGTATTACATTCCGATGCACCATTTCAGGTTTACTGTATCCCTTGGACCTTCAAATCGACGATGAAACACAGAAATTGCATCGATGTTGAATACAAAAGGCAAAATGGCGACTCATTTATAAGAGAAGTAACTCATCTAATTGTTCGTGCTTTGAGCCTTTCCTGGGTCAGCAGTATTAGATTCCGATGCACCATTGCAGGTTTACTGTATCCCTTGGACTTTCAAATCAACGATGAAGCACAGAAATTACATCGATATTGAATACAAAAGGCAAAATGTCGACTTATTTACAAGAGGAGTAACTCTTCTAATAGATCGTGCTTTGAGTCTTTCCTGGGACAGCAGTATTAGATTCCGAAGGAGGATTGCAGGTTTACTGTATCCCCTTTACCTTCAAATCAACGATGACACACAGAAATTGCATCGATATTGAATACAAAAGGCAAAATGTCGACTTATTTATAAGAGGAGTAATTCTTCTAATAGTTCGTGCTTTGAGCCTTTCCTGGGACAGCAGTATTAGATTCAGATGCACCATTGCAGTTTTACTGTATCTCTTGGACCTTCGATTCAACGATGAAACACAGAAATTGCATCGATATTGAATACAAAAGGCAAAATGTCGACTTATTTACAAGAGGAGTAATCCTTGTAATAGTTCGTGCTTTGGGCCATTCCTGGGACAGCAGTATTAGATTCCTATGCACCATTGCAG
Organism: Schistocerca cancellata; assembly: GCF_023864275.1. Taxonomy (NCBI): domain Eukaryota; kingdom Metazoa; phylum Arthropoda; class Insecta; order Orthoptera; family Acrididae; genus Schistocerca; species Schistocerca cancellata. The sequence continues at coordinate 95,397,683 of NC_064627.1, forward strand.
GTTTACTGTAACCCTTGGACCTTCAAATCATGATGAAACACAGAAATTGCATCGATATTGAATACAAAAGGCATAATGTCGACTTATTTACAAGATGAGTAACTCTTCTAATTGTTCGTGCTTTGAGCCTTTCCTGGGACAGCAGTATTAGATTCCGATGCACCATTGCAGGTTTACTGTATCCCTTGGACCTTCAAATCAACGATGAAACACAGAAATTGCATCGATATTGAGTACAAAAGGCAAAATGTCGACTCATTTATAAGAGGAGTAACTCTTCTAATTGTTCGTGCTTTAAGCCTTTCCTGGGTCAGCAGTATTAGATTCCGATGCACCATTGCAGGTTTACTGTATCCCTTGGACCTTCAAATCAACGATGAAGCACAGAAATTGCATCGATATTGAATACAAAAGTCAAAATGTCGACTTATTTACAAGAGGATGAACTCTTCAAATAGTTCGTGCTTTGAGCCTTTCCTGGGACAGCAGTATTAGATTCCGATGCACCATTTCAGGTTTACTGTATCCCTTGGACCTTCAAATCGACGATGAAACACAGAAATTGCATCGATATTGAATACAAAAGGCAAAATGGCGACTCATTTATAAGAGAAGTAACTCATCTAATTGTTCGTGCTTTGAGCCTTTCCTGGGTCAGCAGTATTAGATTCCGATGCACCATTGCAGGTTTACTGTATCCCTTGGACCTTCAAATCAACGATGAAGCACAGAAATTGCATCGATATTGAATACAAAAGGCTAAATATCGACTTATTTACAAGAGGAGTAACTCTTCTAATAGATCGTGATTTGAGCCTTTCCTGGGACAGCAGTATTAGATTCCGAAGGAGGATTGCAGGTTTACTGTATCCCCTTTACCTTCAAATCAACGATGACACACAGAAATTGCATCGATATTGAATACAAAAGGCAAAATGTCGACTTATTTATAAGAGGAGTAATTCCTCTAATAGTTCGTGCTTTGAGCCTTTCCTGGGACAGCAGTATTAGATTCAGATGCACCATTGCAGGTTTACTGTATCTCTTGGACCTTCAAATCAACGATGAAGCACAGAAATTGCATGGATATTGAATACAAATGCAAAATAACGACTTATTTATTAGAGGAGTAACTCTTCTAATAGTTCGTGCTTTGAGCCATTCCTGGGACAGCAGTATTAGATTCCGATGCACCATTTCAGGTTTACTGTATCCCTTGGACCTTCAAATCAACGATGAAACACAGATATTGCATCGATATTGAATACAAAAGGCAAAATGTCGACTTATTTACAAGAGGAGTAACTCTTCTAATAGTTTGTGCTTTGAGCCTTTCCTGGGACAGCAGTATTAGATTCCTATGCACCATTGCAGGTTTACTGTATCCCTTGGACCTTCAAATCATGATGAAACACAGAAATTGCATCGATATTGAATACAAAAGGCATAATGTCGACTTATTTACAAGATGAGTAACTCTTCTAATAGTTCGTGCTTTGAGCCTTTCCTGGGACAGCAGTATTAGATCCCGATGCACCATTGCAGGTTTACTGTATCCCTTGGACCTTCAAATCAACGATGAAACACAGAAATTGCATCGATATTGAATACAAATGCAAAATAACGATTTATTTATAAGAGGAGTAACTCTTCTAATAGTTCGTGCTTTGAGCCTTTCCTGGGACAGCAGTAATAGATTCCGATGCACCATTTCATGTTTACTGTATCCCTCGGACCTTCAAATCCACGATGAAACACAGATATTGCATCGATATTGAATAAAAAAGGCAAAATTTCGACTTATTTACAAGAGGAGTAATTCTTCTAATAGTTCGTGCTTTGAGCCTTTCCTGCTACAGCAGTATTAGATTCCGATGCATCATTGCAGGTTTACTGTATCCCTTGGACCTTCAAATCAACGATGAAACACAGAAATTGCATCGATATTGAATAAAAAAGGCAAAATGTCGACTTACTTATAAGAGGAATAACTCTTCTAATAGTTCGTGTTTTGAGCCTTTCCTGGGACAGCAGTATTAGATTCCGATGCACCATTGCAGTTTTACTGTATCCCTAGGACCTTCAAATCAACGATGAAACACAGAAATTGCATCGATATTGAATACAAAAGGCATAATGTCGACTTATTTACAATAGGAGTAATTCTTCTAATAGTTCGTGCTTTGAGCCTTTCCTGCTACAGCAGTATTAGTTTCCGATGCATCATTGCAGGTTTACTGTACCCTTCGACCTTCAAATCAACGATGAAACACAGAAATTGCATCAATATTGAATACAAAAGGCAAAATGGCGACTCATTTATAAGAGAAGTAACTCATCTAATTGTTCGTGCTTTGAGCCTTTCCTGGGTCAGCAGTATTAGATTCCGATGCACCATTGCAGGTTTACTGTATCCCTTGGACCTTCAAATCAACGATGAAGCACAGAAATTGCATCGATATTGAATACAAAAGGCTAAATATCGACTTATTTACAAGAGGAGTAACTCTTCTAATAGATCGTGATTTGAGCCTTTCCTGGGACAGCAGTATTAGATTCCGAAGGAGGATTGCAGGTTTACTGTATCCCCTTTACCTTCAAAACAACGATGAAACACAGAAATTGCATCGATATTGAATAAAAAAGGCAAAATGTCGACTTACTTATAAGAGGAATAACTCTTCTAATAGTTCGTGTTTTGAGCCTTTCCTGGGACAGCAGTATTAGATTCCGATGCACCATTGCAGTTTTACTGTATCCCTAGGCCCTTCAAATCAACGATGAAACACAGAAATTGCATCGATATTGAATACAAAAGGCATAATGTCGACTTATTTACAATAGGAGTAATTCTTCTAATAGTTCGTGCTTTGAGCCTTTCCTGCTACAGCAGTATTAGTTTCCGATGCATCATTGCAGGTTTACTGTACCCTTCGACCTTCAAATCAACGATGAAACACAGATATTGCATCAATATTGAATACAAAAGGCAAAATGGCGACTCATTTATAAGAGAAGTAACTCATCTAATTGTTCGTGCTTTGAGCCTTTCCTGGGTCAGCAGTATTAGATTCCGATGCACCATTGCAGGTTTACTGTATCCCTTGGACCTTCAAATCAACGATGAAGCACAGAAATTGCATCGATATTGAATACAAAAGGCTAAATATCGACTTATTTACAAGAGGAGTAACTCTTCTAATAGATCGTGATTTGAGCCTTTCCTGGGACAGCAGTATTAGATTCCGAAGGAGGATTGCAGGTTTACTGTATCCCCTTTACCTTCAAATCAACGATGACACACAGAAATTGCATCGATATTGAATACAAAAGGCAAAATGTCGACTTATTTACAAGATGAGTAACTCTTCTAATAGTTCGTGCTTTGAGCCTTTCCTGGGACAGCAGTATTAGATCCCGATGCACCATTGCAGGTTTACTGTATCCCTTGGACCTTCAAATCAACGATGAAACACAGAAATTGCATCGATATTGAATACAAAAGGCATAATGTCGACTTATTTACAATAGGAGTAATTCTTCTAATAGTTCGTGCTTTGAGCCTTTCCTGCTACAGCAGTATTAGTTTCCGATGCATCATTGCAGGTTTACTGTACCCTTCGACCTTCAAATCAACGATGAAACACAGAAATTGCATCAATATAGAATACAAAAGGCAAAATGGCGACTCATTTATAAGAGAAGTAACTCATCTAATTGTTCGTGCTTTGAGCCTTTCCTGGGACAGCTGTATTAGATTCAGATGCACCATTGCAGGTTTACTGTATCTCTTGGACCTTTAAATCAACGATGAAGCACAGAAATTGCATCGATATTGAATACAAATGCAAAATAACGACTTATTTATTAGAGGAGTAACTCTTCTAATAGTTCGTGCTTTGAGCCATTCCTGGGACAGCAGTATTAGATTCCGATGCACCATTTCAGGTTTACTGTATCCCTTGGACCTTCAAATCAACGATGAAACACAGATATTGCATCGATATTGAATACAAAAGGCAAAATGTCGACTTATTTACAAGAGGAGTAACTCTTCTAATAGTTTGTGCTTTGAGCCTTTCCTGGGACAGCAGTATTAGATTCCTATGCACCATTGCAGGTTTACTGTATCCCTTGGACCTTCAAATCATGATGAAACACAGAAATTGCATCGATATTGAAAACAAAAGGCATAATGTCGACTTATTTACAAGATGAGTAACTCTTCTAATAGTTCGTGCTTTGAGCCTTTCCTGGGACAGCAGTATTAGATCCCGATGCACCATTGCAGGTTTACTGTATCCCTTGGACCTTCAAATCAACGATGAAACACAGAAATTGCATCGATATTGAATACAAATGCAAAATAACGATTTATTTATAAGAGGAGTAACTCTTCTAATAGTTCGTGCTTTGAGCCTTTCCTGGGACAGCAGTAATAGATTCCGATGCACCATTTCAGGTTTACTGTATCCCTCGGACCTTCAAATCCACGATGAAACACAGATATTGCATCGATATTGAATAAAAAAGGCAAAATTTCGACTTATTTACAAGAGGAGTAATTCTTCTAATAGTTCGTGCTTTGAGCCTTTCCTGCTACAGCAGTATTAGATTCCGATGCATCATTGCAGGTTTACTGTATCCCTTGGACCTTCAAATCAACGATGAAACACAGAAATTGCATCGATATTGAATAAAAAAGGCAAAATGTCGACTTACTTATAAGAGGAATAACTCTTCTAATAGTTCGTGTTTTGAGCCTTTCCTGGGACAGCAGTATTAGATTCCGATGCACCATTGCAGTTTTACTGTATCCCTAGGACCTTCAAATCAACGATGAAACACAGAAATTGCATCGATATTGAATACAAAAGGCATAATGTCGACTTATTTACAATAGGAGTAATTCTTCTAATAGTTCGTGCTTTGAGCCTTTCCTGCTACAGCAGTATTAGTTTCCGATGCATCATTGCAGGTTTACTGTACCCTTCGACCTTCAAATCAACGATGAAACACAGAAATTGCATCAATATTGAATACAAAAGGCAAAATGTCGACTCATTTACAAGAGGAGTAACTCTTCTAATAGTTCGTGCTTTTAGCCTTTCCTGGGACAGCAGTATTAGATTCCGATGCATCATTGCAGGTATACTGTATCCCTTGGACCTTCAAATCAACGATGAAACACAGAAATTGCATCGATATTGAATACAAAAGTCAAAATGTCGACTCATTTACAAGAGGAGTAACTCTTCTAATAGTTCGTGCTTTTAGCCTTTCCTGGGACAGCAGTATTAGATTCCGATGCATCATTGCAGGTATACTGTATCCCTTGGACCTTCAAATCAACGATGAAACACAGAAATTGCATCAATATTGAATACAAAAGGCAAAATGTAGACTTATGTATAACAGGAGTAACTCTTCTAATAGTTCGTGCTTTGAGCCTTTCCTGGGACAGCAGTATTAGATTCCGATGCACCATTGCAGGTTTACTGTATCCCTTGGACCTTCAAATCAACGATGAAACACAGAATTTGCATCGATATTGAATACAAAAGGCAAAATGTCGACTTATTTACAAGAGGAGTAACGCTTCTAATAGTTCGTGCTTTGAGCCTTTCCTGGGACAGCAGTATTAGATTCCGATGCACCATTTCAGGTTTACTGTATCCCTTGGACCTTCAAATCGACGATGAAACACAGAAATTGCATCGATATTGAATACAAAAGGCAAAATGGCGACTCATTTATAAGAGAAGTAACTCATCTAATTGTTCGTGTTTTGAGCCTTTCCTGGGTCAGCAGTATTAGATTCCGATGCACCATTGCAGGTTTACTGTATCCCTTGGACCTTCAAATCAACGATGAAGCACAGAAATTGCATCGATATTGAATACAAAAGGCAAAATGTCGACTTATTTACAAGAGGAGTAACTCTTCTAATAGATCGTGCTTTGAGCCTTTCCTGGGACAGCAGTATTAGATTCCGAAGGAGGATTGCAGGTTTACTGTATCCCTTGGACCTTCAAATCAACGATGACACACAGAAATTGCATCGATATTGAATACAAAAGGCATAATGTCGACTTATTTACAATAGGAGTAATTCTTCTAATAGTTCGTGCTTTGAGCCTTTCCTGCTACAGCAGTATTAGTTTCCGATGCATCATTGCAGGTTTACTGTACCCTTCGACCTTCAAATCAACGATGAAACACAGAAATTGCATCAATATTGAATACAAAAGGCAAAATGGCGACTCATTTATAAGAGAAGTAACTCATCTAATTGTTCGTGCTTTGAGCCTTTCCTGGGACAGCTGTATTAGATTCAGATGCACCATTGCAGGTTTACTGTATCTCTTGGACCTTTAAATCAACGATGAAGCACAGAAATTGCATCGATATTGAATACAAATGCAAAATAACGACTTATTTATTAGAGGAGTAACTCTTCTAATAGTTCGTGCTTTGAGCCATTCCTGGGACAGCAGTATTAGATTCCGATGCACCATTTCAGGTTTACTGTATCCCTTGGACCTTCAAATCAACGATGAAACACAGATATTGCATCGATATTGAATACAAAAGGCAAAATGTCGACTTATTTACAATAGGAGTAATTCTTCTAATAGTTCGTGCTTTGAGCCTTTCCTGCTACAGCAGTATTAGTTTCCGATGCATCATTGCAGGTTTACTGTACCCTTCGACCTTCAAATCAACGATGAAACACAGAAATTGCATCAATATTGAATACAAAAGGCAAAATGTCGACTCATTTACAAGAGGAGTAACTCTTCTAATAGTTCGTGCTTTTAGCCTTTCCTGGGACAGCAGTATTAGATTCCGATGCATCATTGCAGGTATACTGTATCCCTTGGACCTTCAAATCAACGATGAAACACAGAAATTGCATCGATATTGAATACAAAAGTCAAAATGTCGACTCATTTACAAGAGGAGTAACTCTTCTAATAGTTCGTGCTTTTAGCCTTTCCTGGGACAGCAGTATTAGATTCCGATGCATCATTGCAGGTATACTGTATCCCTTGGACCTTCAAATCAACGATGAAACACAGAAATTGCATCAATATTGAATACAAAAGGCAAAATGTAGACTTATGTATAACAGGAGTAACTCTTCTAATAGTTCGTGCTTTGAGCCTTTCCTGGGACAGCAGTATTAGATTCCGATGCACCATTGCAGGTTTACTGTATCCCTTGGACCTTCAAATCAACGATGAAACACAGAATTTGCATCGATATTGAATACAAAAGGCAAAATGTCGACTTATTTACAAGAGGAGTAACGCTTCTAATAGTTCGTGCTTTGAGCCTTTCCTGGGACAGCAGTATTAGATTCCGATGCACCATTTCAGGTTTACTGTATCCCTTGGACCTTCAAATCGACGATGAAACACAGAAATTGCATCGATATTGAATACAAAAGGCAAAATGGCGACTCATTTATAAGAGAAGTAACTCATCTAATTGTTCGTGTTTTGAGCCTTTCCTGGGTCAGCAGTATTAGATTCCGATGCACCATTGCAGGTTTACTGTATCCCTTGGACCTTCAAATCAACGATGAAGCACAGAAATTGCATCGATATTGAATACAAAAGGCAAAATGTCGACTTATTTACAAGAGGAGTAACTCTTCTAATAGATCGTGCTTTGAGCCTTTCCTGGGACAGCAGTATTAGATTCCGAAGGAGGATTGCAGGTTTACTGTATCCCCTTTACCTTCAAATCAACGATGACACACAGAAATTGCATCGATATTGAATACAAAAGGCATAATGTCGACTTATTTACAATAGGAGTAATTCTTCTAATAGTTCGTGCTTTGAGCCTTTCCTGCTACAGCAGTATTAGTTTCCGATGCATCATTGCAGGTTTACTGTACCCTTCGACCTTCAAATCAACGATGAAACACAGAAATTGCATCAATATTGAATACAAAAGGCAAAATGGCGACTCATTTATAAGAGAAGTAACTCATCTAATTGTTCGTGCTTTGAGCCTTTCCTGGGACAGCTGTATTAGATTCAGATGCACCATTGCAGGTTTACTGTATCTCTTGGACCTTTAAATCAACGATGAAGCACAGAAATTGCATCGATATTGAATACAAATGCAAAATAACGACTTATTTATTAGAGGAGTAACTCTTCTAATAGTTCGTGCTTTGAGCCATTCCTGGGACAGCAGTATTAGATTCCGATGCACCATTTCAGGTTTACTGTATCCCTTGGACCTTCAAATCAACGATGAAACACAGATATTGCATCGATATTGAATACAAAAGGCAAAATGTCGACTTATTTACAAGAGGAGTAACTCTTCTAATAGTTTGTGCTTTGAGCCTTTCCTGGGACAGCAGTATTAGATTCCTATGCACCATTGCAGGTTTACTGTATCCCTTGGACCTTCAAATCATGATGAAACACAGAAATTGCATCGATATTGAAAACAAAAGGCATAATGTCGACTTATTTACAAGATGAGTAACTCTTCTAATAGTTCGTGCTTTGAGCCTTTCCTGGGACAGCAGTATTAGATCCCGATGCACCATTGCAGGTTTACTGTATCCCTTGGACCTTCAAATCAACGATGAAACACAGAAATTGCATCGATATTGAATACAAATGCAAAATAACGATTTATTTATAAGAGGAGTAACTCTTCTAATAGTTCGTGCTTTGAGCCTTTCCTGGGACAGCAGTAATAGATTCCGATGCACCATTTCAGGTTTACTGTATCCCTCGGACCTTCAAATCCACGATGAAACACAGATATTGCATCGATATTGAATAAAAAAGGCAAAATTTCGACTTATTTACAAGAGGAGTAATTCTTCTAATAGTTCGTGCTTTGAGCCTTTCCTGCTACAGCAGTATTAGATTCCGATGCATCATTGCAGGTTTACTGTATCCCTTGGACCTTCAAATCAACGATGAAACACAGAAATTGCATCGATATTGAATAAAAAAGGCAAAATGTCGACTTACTTATAAGAGGAATAACTCTTCTAATAGTTCGTGTTTTGAGCCTTTCCTGGGACAGCAGTATTAGATTCCGATGCACCATTGCAGTTTTACTGTATCCCTAGGACCTTCAAATCAACGATGAAACACAGAAATTGCATCGATATTGAATACAAAAGGCATAATGTCGACTTATTTACAATAGGAGTAATTCTTCTAATAGTTCGTGCTTTGAGCCTTTCCTGCTACAGCAGTATTAGTTTCCGATGCATCATTGCAGGTTTACTGTACCCTTCGACCTTCAAATCAACGATGAAACACAGAAATTGCATCAATATTGAATACAAAAGGCAAAATGTCGACTCATTTACAAGAGGAGTAACTCTTCTAATAGTTCGTGCTTTTAGCCTTTCCTGGGACAGCAGTATTAGATTCCGATGCATCATTGCAGGTATACTGTATCCCTTGGACCTTCAAATCAACGATGAAACACAGAAATTGCATCGATATTGAATACAAAAGTCAAAATGTCGACTCATTTACAAGAGGAGTAACTCTTCTAATAGTTCGTGCTTTTAGCCTTTCCTGGGACAGCAGTATTAGATTCCGATGCATCATTGCAGGTATACTGTATCCCTTGGACCTTCAAATCAACGATGAAACACAGAAATTGCATCAATATTGAATACAAAAGGCAAAATGTAGACTTATGTATAACAGGAGTAACTCTTCTAATAGTTCGTGCTTTGAGCCTTTCCTGGGACAGCAGTATTAGATTCCGATGCACCATTGCAGGTTTACTGTATCCCTTGGACCTTCAAATCAACGATGAAACACAGAATTTGCATCGATATTGAATACAAAAGGCAAAATGTCGACTTATTTACAAGAGGAGTAACGCTTCTAATAGTTTGTGCTTTGAGCCTTTCCTGGGACAGCAGTATTAGATTCCGATGCACCATTTCAGGTTTACTGTATCCCTTGGACCTTCAAATCGACGATGAAACACAGAAATTGCATCGATATTGAATACAAAAGGCAAAATGGCGACTCATTTATAAGAGAAGTAACTCATCTAATTGTTCGTGTTTTGAGCCTTTCCTGGGTCAGCAGTATTAGATTCCGATGCACCATTGCAGGTTTACTGTATCCCTTGGACCTTCAAATCAACGATGAAGCACAGAAATTGCATCGATATTGAATACAAAAGGCAAAATGTCGACTTATTTACAAGAGGAGTAACTCTTCTAATAGATCGTGCTTTGAGCCTTTCCTGGGACAGCAGTATTAGATTCCGAAGGAGGATTGCAGGTTTACTGTATCCCCTTTACCTTCAAATCAACGATGACACACAGAAATTGCATCGATATTGAATACAAAAGGCAAAATGTCGACTTATTTATAAGAGGAGTAATTCTTCTAATAGTTCGTGCTTTGAGCCTTTCCTGGGACAGCAGTATTAGATTCAGATGCACCATTGCAGGTTTACTGTATCTCTTGGACCTTCAAATCAACGATGACACACAGAAATTGCATCGATATTGAATACAAAAGGCAAAATGTCGACTTATTTATAAGAGGAGTAATTCCTCTAATAGTTCGTGCTTTGAGCCTTTCCTGGGACAGCAGTATTAGATTCAGATGCACCATTGCAGGTTTACTGTATCTCTTGGACCTTCAAATCAACGATGAAGCACAGAAATTGCATCGATATTGAATACAAATGCAAAATTACGACTTATTTATTAGAGGAGTAACTCTTCTAATAGTTCGTGCTTTGAGCCATTCCTGGGACAGCAGTATTAGATTCCGATGCACCATTTCAGGTTTACTGTATCCCTTGGACCTTCAAATCAACGATGAAACACAGATATTGCATCGATATTGAATACAAAAGGCAAAATGTCGACTTATTTACAAGAGGAGTAACTCTTCTAATAGTTTGTGCTTTGAGCCTTTCCTGGGACAGCAGTATTAGATTCCTATGCACCATTGCAGGTTTACTGTATCCCTTGGACCTTCAAATCATGATGAAACACAGAAATTGCATCGATATTGAATACAAAAGGCATAATGTCGACTTATTTACAAGATGAGTAACTCTTCTAATAGTTCGTGCTTTGAGCCTTTCCTGGGACAGCAGTATTAGATCCCGATGCACCATTGCAGGTTTACTGTATCCCTTGGACCTTCAAATCAACGATGAAACACAGAAATTGCATCGATATTGAATACAAATGCAAAATAACGATTTATTTATAAGAGGAGTAACTCTTCTAATAGTTCGTGCTTTGAGCCTTTCCTGGGACAGCAGTAATAGATTCCGGTGCACCATTTCAGGTTTACTGTATCCCTCGGACCTTCAAATCCACGATGAAACACAGATATTGCATCGATATTGAATAAAAAAGGCAAAATTTCGACTTATTTACAAGAGGAGTAATTCTTCTAATAGTTCGTGCTTTGAGCCTTTCCTGCTACAGCAGTATTAGATTCCGATGCATCATTGCAGGTTTACTGTATCCCTTGGACCTTCAAATCAACGATGAAACACAGAAATTGCATCGATATTGAATAAAAAAGGCAAAATGTCGACTTACTTATAAGAGGAATAACTCTTCTAATAGTTCGTGTTTTGAGCCTTTCCTGGGACAGCAGTATTAGATTCCGATGCACCATTGCAGTTTTACTGTATCCCTAGGACCTTCAAATCAACGATGAAACACAGAAATTGCATCGATATTGAATACAAAAGGCATAATGTCGACTTATTAACAATAGGAGTAATTCTTCTAATAGTTCGTGCTTTGAGCCTTTCCTGCTACAGCAGTATTAGTTTCCGATGCATCATTGCAGGTTTACTGTACCCTTCGACCTTCAAATCAACGATGAAACACAGAAATTGCATCAATATTGAATACAAAAGGCAAAATGTCGACTTATGTATAACAGGAGTAACTCTTCAAATAGTTCGTGTTTGAGCCTTTCCTGGGACAGCAGAATTAGATTCCGTTGCACCATTGCAGGTTTACTGTATCCCTTGGACCTCCAAATCAACGATGAAACACAGAAATTGCATCGATATTGAATACAAAAGTCAAAATGTCGACTCATTTACAAGAGGAGTAACTCTTCTAATAGTTCGTGCTTTTAGCCTTTCCTGGGACAGCAGTATTAGATTCCGATGCATCATTGCAGGTATACTGTATCCCTTGGACCTTCAAATCAACGATGAAACACAGAAATTGCATCAATATTGAATACAAAAGGCAAAATGTAGACTTATGTATAACAGGAGTAACTCTTCTAATAGTTCGTGCTTTGAGCCTTTCCTGGGACAGCAGTATTAGATTCCGATGCACCATTGCAGGTTTACTGTATCCCTTGGACCTTCAAATCAACGATGAAACACAGAATTTGCATCGATATTGAATACAAAAGGCAAAATGTCGACTTATTTACAAGAGGAGTAACGCTTCTAATAGTTCGTGCTTTGAGCCTTTCCTGGGACAGCAGTATTAGATTCCGATGCACCATTTCAGGTTTACTGTATCCCTTGGACCTTCAAATCGACGATGAAACACAGAAATTGCATCGATATTGAATACAAAAGGCAAAATGGCGACTCATTTATAAGAGAAGTAACTCATCTAATTGTTCGTGATTTGAGCCTTTCCTGGGTCAGCAGTATTAGATTCCGATGCACCATTGCTGGTTTACTGTATCCCTTGGACCTTCAAATCAACGATGAAGCACAGAAATTGCATCGATATTGAATACAAAAGGCAAAATGTCGACTTATTTACAAGAGGAGTAACTCTTCTAATAGATCGTGCTTTGAGCCTTTCCTGGGACAGCAGTATTAGATTCCGAAGGAGGATTGCAGGTTTACTGTATCCCCTTTACCTTCAAATCAACGATGACACACAGAAATTGCATCGATATTGAATACAAAAGGCAAAATGTCGACTTATTTATAAGAGGAGTAATTCTTCTAATAGTTCGTGCTTTGAGCCTTTCCTGGGACAGCAGTATTAGATTCAGATGCACCATTGCAGGTTTACTGTATCTCTTGGACCTTCAAATCAACGATGAAACACAGAAATTGCATCGATATTGAATACAAAAGGCAAAATGTCGACTTATTTACAAGAGGAGTAATCCTTCTAATAGTTCGTGCTTTGAGCCATTCCTGGGACAGCAGTATTAGATTCCTATGCACCATTGCAGGTTTACTGTATCCGTTGGACCTTCAAATCATGATGAAACACAGAAATTGCATCGATATTGAATACAAAAGGCAAAATGTCGTCTTATGTATAACAGGAGTAACTCTTCAAATAGTTCGTGTTTGAGCCTTTCCTGGGACAGCGGAATTAGATTCCGATGCACCATTGCAGGTTTACTGTATCCCTTGGACCTCCAAATCAACGATGAAACACAGAAATTGCATCGATATTGAATACAAAAGTCAAAATGTCGACTCATTTACAAGAGGAGTAACTCTTCTAATAGTTCGTGCTTTTAGCCTTTCTTGGGACAGCAGTATTAGATTCCGATGCATCATTGCAGGTATACTGTATCCCTTGGACCTTCAAATCAACGATGAAACACAGAAATTGCATCAATATTGAATACAAAAGGCAAAATGTAGACTTATGTATAACAGGAGTAACTCTTCTAATAGTTCGTGCTTTGAGCCTTTCCTGGGACAGCAGTATTAGATTCCGATGCACCATTGCAGGTTTACTGTATCCCTTGGACCTTCAAATCAACGATGAAACACAGAAATTGCATCGATATTGAATACAAAAGGCAAAATGTCGACTTATTTACAAGAGGAGTAACGCTTCTAATAGTTCGTGCTTTGAGCCTTTCCTGGGACAGCAGTATTAGATTCCGATGCAGCATTTCACGTTTACTGTATCCCTTGGACCTTCAAATCGACGATGAAACACAGAAATTGCATCGATATTTAGTACAAAAGGCAAAATGTCGACTCATTTATAAGAGGAGTAACTCTTCTAATTGTTCGTGCTTTAAGCCTTTCCTGGGTCAGCAGTATTAGATTCCGATGCACCATCGCAGGTTTACTGTATCCCTTGGACATTCAAATCAACGATGAAGCACAGAAATTGCATCGATATTGAATACAAAAGGCAAAATGTCGACTTATTTACAAGAGGATAAACTCTTCAAATAGTTCGTGCTTTGAGCCTTTCCTGGGACAGCAGTATTAGATTCCGATGCACCATTTCAGGTTTACTGTATCCCTTGGACCTTCAAATCGACGATGAAACACAGAAATTGCATCGATATTGAATACAAAAGGCAAAATGGCGACTCATTTATAAGAGAAGTAACTCATCTAATTGTTCGTGCTTTGAGCCTTTCCTGGGTCAGCAGTATTAGATTCCGATGCACCATTGCAGGTTTACTGTATCCCTTGGACCTTCAAATCAACGATGAAGCACAGAAATTGCATCGATATTGAATACAGAAGGCAAAATGTCGACTTATTTATAAGAGGAGTAATTCTTCTAATAGTTCGTGCTTTGAGCCTTTCCTGGGACAGCAGTATTAGATTCTGATGCACCATTGCAGGTTTACTGTATCTCTTGGACCTTCAAATCAACGATGAAACACAGAAATTGCATCGATATTGAATACAAAAGGCAAAATGTCGACTTATTTATAAGAGGAGTAATTCCTCTAATAGTTCGTGCTTTGAGCCTTTCCTGGGACAGCAGTATTAGATTCAGATGCACCATTGCAGGTTTACTGTATCTCTTGGACCTTCAAATCAACGATGAAGCACAGAAATTGCATCGATATTGAATACAAATGCAAAATAACGACTTATTTATTAGAGGAGTAACTCTTCTAATAGTTCGTGCTTTGAGCCATTCCTGGGACAGCAGTATTAGATTCCGATGCACCATTGCAGGTTTCCTGTATCCCTTGGACCTTCAAATCAACGATGAAACACAGAAATTGCATCGATATTGAGTACAAAAGGCAAAATGTCGACTCATTTATAAGAGGAGTAACTCTTCTAATTGTTCGTGCTTTAAGCCTTTCCTGGGTCAGCAGTATTAGATTCCGATGCACCATTGCAGGTTTACTGTATCGCTTGGACCTTCAAATCAACGATGAAGCACAGAAATTGCATCGATATTGAATACAAAAGGCAAAATGTCGACTTATTTACAAGAGAATGAACTCTTCAAATAGTTCGTGCTTTGAGCCTTTCCTGGGACAGCAGTATTAGATTCCGATGCACCATTTCAGGTTTACTGTATCCCTTGGACCTTCAAATCAACGATGAAGCACAGAAATTGCATCGATATTGAATACAAAAGGCTAAATATCGACTTATTTACAAGAGGAGTAACTCTTCTAATAGATCGTGATTTGAGCCTTTCCTGGGACAGCAGTATTAGATTCCGAAGGAGGATTGCAGGTTTACTGTATCCCCTTTACCTTCAAATCAACGATGAAACACAGAAATTGCATCGATATTGAATAAAAAAGGCAAAATGTCGACTTACTTATAAGAGGAATAACTCTTCTAATAGTTCGTGTTTTGAGCCTTTCCTGGGACAGCAGTATTAGATTCCGATGCACCATTGCAGTTTTACTGTATCCCTAGGCCCTTCAAATCAACGATGAAACACAGAAATTGCATCGATATTGAATACAAAAGGCATAATGTCGACTTATTTACAATAGGAGTAATTCTTCTAATAGTTCGTGCTTTGAGCCTTTCCTGCTACAGCAGTATTAGTTTCCGATGCATCATTGCAGGTTTACTGTACCCTTCGACCTTCAAATCAACGATGAAACACAGAAATTGCATCAATATTGAATACAAAAGGCAAAATGGCGACTCATTTATAAGAGAAGTAACTCATCTAATTGTTCGTGCTTTGAGCCTTTCCTGGGTCAGCAGTATTAGATTCCGATGCACCATTGCAGGTTTACTGTATCCCTTGGACCTTCAAATCAACGATGAAGCACAGAAATTGCATCGATATTGAATACAAAAGGCTAAATATCGACTTATTTACAAGAGGAGTAACTCTTCTAATAGATCGTGATTTGAGCCTTTCCTGGGACAGCAGTATTAGATTCCGAAGGAGGATTGCAGGTTTACTGTATCCCCTTTACCTTCAAATCAACGATGACACACAGAAATTGCATCGATATTGAATACAAAAGGCAAAGTGTCGACTTATTTACAAGATGAGTAACTCTTCTAATAGTTCGTGCTTTGAGCCTTTCCTGGGACAGCAGTATTAGATCCCGATGCACCATTGCAGGTTTACTGTATCCCTTGGACCTTCAAATCAACGATGAAACACAGAAATTGCATCGATATTGAATACAAAAGGCATAATGTCGACTTATTTACAATAGGAGTAATTCTTCTAATAGTTCGTGCTTTGAGCCTTTCCTGCTACAGCAGTATTAGTTTCCGATGCATCATTGCAGGTTTACTGTACCCTTCGACCTTCAAATCAACGATGAAACACAGAAATTGCATCAATATTGAATACAAAAGGCAAAATGGCGACTCATTTATAAGAGAAGTAACTCATCTAATTGTTCGTGCTTTGAGCCTTTCCTGGGACAGCTGTATTAGATTCAGATGCACCATTGCAGGTTTACTGTATCTCTTGGACCTTTAAATCAACGATGAAGCACAGAAATTGCATCGATATTGAATACAAATGCAAAATAACGACTTATTTATTAGAGGAGTAACTCTTCTAATAGTTCGTGCTTTGAGCCATTCCTGGGACAGCAGTATTAGATTCCGATGCACCATTTCAGGTTTACTGTATCCCTTGGACCTTCAAATCAACGATGAAACACAGATATTGCATCGATATTGAATACAAAAGGCAAAATGTCGACTTATTTACAAGAGGAGTAACTCTTCTAATAGTTTGTGCTTTGAGCCTTTCCTGGGACAGCAGTATTAGATTCCTATGCACCATTGCAGGTTTACTGTATCCCTTGGACCTTCAAATCATGATGAAACACAGAAATTGCATCGATATTGAAAACAAAAGGCATAATGTCGACTTATTTACAAGATGAGTAACTCTTCTAATAGTTCGTGCTTTGAGCCTTTCCTGGGACAGCAGTATTAGATCCCGATGCACCATTGCAGGTTTACTGTATCCCTTGGACCTTCAAATCAACGATGAAACACAGAAATTGCATCGATATTGAATACAAATGCAAAATAACGATTTATTTATAAGAGGAGTAACTCTTCTAATAGTTCGTGCTTTGAGCCTTTCCTGGGACAGCAGTAATAGATTCCGATGCACCATTTCAGGTTTACTGTATCCCTCGGACCTTCAAATCCACGATGAAACACAGATATTGCATCGATATTGAATAAAAAAGGCAAAATTTCGACTTATTTACAAGAGGAGTAATTCTTCTAATAGTTCGTGCTTTGAGCCTTTCCTGCTACAGCAGTATTAGATTCCGATGCATCATTGCAGGTTTACTGTATCCCTTGGACCTTCAAATCAACGATGAAACACAGAAATTGCATCGATATTGAATAAAAAAGGCAAAATGTCGACTTACTTATAAGAGGAATAACTCTTCTAATAGTTCGTGTTTTGAGCCTTTCCTGGGACAGCAGTATTAGATTCCGATGCACCATTGCAGTTTTACTGTATCCCTAGGACCTTCAAATCAACGATGAAACACAGAAATTGCATCGATATTGAATATAAAAGGCATAATGTCGACTTATTTACAATAGGAGTAATTCTTCTAATAGTTCGTGCTTTGAGCCTTTCCTGCTACAGCAGTATTAGTTTCCGATGCATCATTGCAGGTTTACTGTACCCTTCGACCTTCAAATCAACGATGAAACACAGAAATTGCATCAATATTGAATACAAAAGGCAAAATGTCGACTCATTTACAAGAGGAGTAACTCTTCTAATAGTTCGTGCTTTTAGCCTTTCCTGGGACAGCAGTATTAGATTCCGATGCATCATTGCAGGTATACTGTATCCCTTGGACCTTCAAATCAACGATGAAACACAGAAATTGCATCGATATTGAATACAAAAGTCAAAATGTCGACTCATTTACAAGAGGAGTAACTCTTCTAATAGTTCGTGCTTTTAGCCTTTCCTGGGACAGCAGTATTAGATTCCGATGCATCATTGCAGGTATACTGTATCCCTTGGACCTTCAAATCAACGATGAAACACAGAAATTGCATCAATATTGAATACAAAAGGCAAAATGTAGACTTATGTATAACAGGAGTAACTCTTCTAATAGTTCGTGCTTTGAGCCTTTCCTGGGACAGCAGTATTAGATTCCGATGCACCATTGCAGGTTTACTGTATCCCTTGGACCTTCAAATCAACGATGAAACACAGAATTTGCATCGATATTGAATACAAAAGGCAAAATGTCGACTTATTTACAAGAGGAGTAACGCTTCTAATAGTTCGTGCTTTGAGCCTTTCCTGGGACAGCAGTATTAGATTCCGATGCACCATTTCAGGTTTACTGTATCCCTTGGACCTTCAAATCGACGATGAAACACAGAAATTGCATCGATATTGAATACAAAAGGCAAAATGGCGACTCATTTATAAGAGAAGTAACTCATCTAATTGTTCGTGTTTTGAGCCTTTCCTGGGTCAGCAGTATTAGATTCCGATGCACCATTGCAGGTTTACTGTATCCCTTGGACCTTCAAATCAACGATGAAGCACAGAAATTGCATCGATATTGAATACAAAAGGCAAAATGTCGACTTATTTACAAGAGGAGTAGCTCTTCTAATAGATCGTGCTTTGAGCCTTTCCTGGGACAGCAGTATTAGATTCCGAAGGAGGATTGCAGGTTTACTGTATCCCCTTTACCTTCAAATCAACGATGACACACAGAAATTGCATCGATATTGAATACAAAAGGCAAAATGTCGACTTATTTATAAGAGGAGTAATTCTTCTAATAGTTCGTGCTTTGAGCCTTTCCTGGGACAGCAGTATTAGATTCAGATGCACCATTGCAGGTTTACTGTATCTCTTGGACCTTCAAATCAACGATGACACACAGAAATTGCATCGATATTGAATACAAAAGGCAAAATGTCGACTTATTTATAAGAGGAGTAATTCCTCTAATAGTTCGTGCTTTGAGCCTTTCCTGGGACAGCAGTATTAGATTCAGATGCACCATTGCAGGTTTACTGTATCTCTTGGACCTTCAAATCAACGATGAAGCACAGAAATTGCATCGATATTGAATACAAATGCAAAATTACGACTTATTTATTAGAGGAGTAACTCTTCTAATAGTTCGTGCTTTGAGCCATTCCTGGGACAGCAGTATTAGATTCCGATGCACCATTTCAGGTTTACTGTATCCCTTGGACCTTCAAATCAACGATGAAACACAGATATTGCATCGATATTGAATACAAAAGGCAAAATGTCGACTTATTTACAAGAGGAGTAACTCTTCTAATAGTTTGTGCTTTGAGCCTTTCCTGGGACAGCAGTATTAGATTCCTATGCACCATTGCAGGTTTACTGTATCCCTTGGACCTTCAAATCATGATGAAACACAGAAATTGCATCGATATTGAATACAAAAGGCATAATGTCGACTTATTTACAAGATGAGTAACTCTTCTAATAGTTCGTGCTTTGAGCCTTTCCTGGGACAGCAGTATTAGATCCCGATGCACCATTGCAGGTTTACTGTATCCCTTGGACCTTCAAATCAACGATGAAACACAGAAATTGCATCGATATTGAATACAAATGCAAAATAACGATTTATTTATAAGAGGAGTAACTCTTCTAATAGTTCGTGCTTTGAGCCTTTCCTGGGACAGCAGTAATAGATTCCGGTGCACCATTTCAGGTTTACTGTATCCCTCGGACCTTCAAATCCACGATGAAACACAGATATTGCATCGATATTGAATAAAAAAGGCAAAATTTCGACTTATTTACAAGAGGAGTAATTCTTCTAATAGTTCGTGCTTTGAGCCTTTCCTGCTACAGCAGTATTAGATTCCGATGCATCATTGCAGGTTTACTGTATCCCTTGGACCTTCAAATCAACGATGAAACACAGAAATTGCATCGATATTGAATAAAAAAGCAAAATGTCGACTTACTTATAAGAGGAATAACTCTTCTAATAGTTCGTGTTTTGAGCCTTTCCTGGGACAGCAGTATTAGATTCCGATGCACCATTGCAGTTTTACTGCATCCCTAGGACCTTCAAATCAACGATGAAACACAGAAATTGCATCGATATTGAATACAAAAGGCATAATGTCGACTTATTTACAATAGGAGTAATTCTTCTAATAGTTCGTGCTTTGAGCCTTTCCTGCTACAGCAGTATTAGTTTCCGATGCATCATTGCAGGTTTACTGTACCCTTCGACCTTCAAATCAACGATGAAACACAGAAATTGCATCAATATTGAATACAAAAGGCAAAATGTCGACTTATGTATAACAGGAGTAACTCTTCAAATAGTTCGTGTTTGAGCCTTTCCTGGGACAGCAGAATTAGATTCCGTTGCACCATTGCAGGTTTACTGTATCCCTTGGACCTCCAAATCAACGATGAAACACAGAAATTGCATCGATATTGAATACAAAAGTCAAAATGTCGACTCATTTACAAGAGGAGTAACTCTTCTAATAGTTCGTGCTTTTAGCCTTTCCTGGGACAGCAGTATTAGATTCCGATGCATCATTGCAGGTATACTGTATCCCTTGGACCTTCAAATCAACGATGAAACACAGAAATTGCATCAATATTGAATACAAAAGGCAAAATGTAGACTTATGTATAACAGGAGTAACTCTTCTAATAGTTCGTGCTTTGAGCCTTTCCTGGGACAGCAGTATTAGATTCCGATGCACCATTGCAGGTTTACTGTATCCCTTGGACCTTCAAATCAACGATGAAACACAGAATTTGCATCGATATTGAATACAAAAGGCAAAATGTCGACTTATTTACAAGAGGAGTAACGCTTCTAATAGTTCGTGCTTTGAGCCTTTCCTGGGACAGCAGTATTAGATTCCGATGCACCATTTCAGGTTTACTGTATCCCTTGGACCTTCAAATCGACGATGAAACACAGAAATTGCATCGATATTGAATACAAAAGGCAAAATGGCGACTCATTTATAAGAGAAGTAACTCATCTAATTGTTCGTGATTTGAGCCTTTCCTGGGTCAGCAGTATTAGATTCCGATGCACCATTGCTGGTTTACTGTATCCCTTGGACCTTCAAATCAACGATGAAGCACAGAAATTGCATCGATATTGAATACAAAAGGCAAAATGTCGACTTATTTACAAGAGGAGTAACTCTTCTAATAGATCGTGCTTTGAGCCTTTCCTGGGACAGCAGTATTAGATTCCGAAGGAGGATTGCAGGTTTACTGTATCCCCTTTACCTTCAAATCAACGATGACACACAGAAATTGCATCGATATTGAATACAAAAGGCAAAATGTCGACTTATTTATAAGAGGAGTAATTCTTCTAATAGTTCGTGCTTTGAGCCTTTCCTGGGACAGCAGTATTAGATTCAGATGCACCATTGCAGGTTTACTGTATCTCTTGGACCTTCAAATCAACGATGAAACACAGAAATTGCATCGATATTGAATACAAAAGGCAAAATGTCGACTTATTTACAAGAGGAGTAATCCTTCTAATAGTTCGTGCTTTGAGCCATTCCTGGGACAGCAGTATTAGATTCCTATGCACCATTGCAGGTTTACTGTATCCGTTGGACCTTCAAATCATGATGAAACACAGAAATTGCATCGATATTGAATACAAAAGGCAAAATGTCGTCTTATGTATAACAGGAGTAACTCTTCAAATAGTTCGTGTTTGAGCCTTTCCTGGGACAGCGGAATTAGATTCCGATGCACCATTGCAGGTTTACTGTATCCCTTGGACCTCCAAATCAACGATGAAACACAGAAATTGCATCGATATTGAATACAAAAGTCAAAATGTCGACTCATTTACAAGAGGAGTAACTCTTCTAATAGTTCGTGCTTTTAGCCTTTCTTGGGACAGCAGTATTAGATTCCGATGCATCATTGCAGGTATACTGTATCCCTTGGACCTTCAAATCAACGATGAAACACAGAAATTGCATCAATATTGAATACAAAAGGCAAAATGTAGACTTATGTATAACAGGAGTAACTCTTCTAATAGTTCGTGCTTTGAGCCTTTCCTGGGACAGCAGTATTAGATTCCGATGCACCATTGCAGGTTTACTGTATCCCTTGGACCTTCAAATCAACGATGAAACACAGAAATTGCATCGATATTGAATACAAAAGGCAAAATGTCGACTTATTTACAAGAGGAGTAACGCTTCTAATAGTTCGTGCTTTGAGCCTTTCCTGGGACAGCAGTATTAGATTCCGATGCAGCATTTCACGTTTACTGTATCCCTTGGACCTTCAAATCGACGATGAAACACAGAAATTGCATCGATATTTAGTACAAAAGGCAAAATGTCGACTCATTTATAAGAGGAGTAACTCTTCTAATTGTTCGTGCTTTAAGCCTTTCCTGGGTCAGCAGTATTAGATTCCGATGCACCATCGCAGGTTTACTGTATCCCTTGGACATTCAAATCAACGATGAAGCACAGAAATTGCATCGATATTGAATACAAAAGGCAAAATGTCGACTTATTTACAAGAGGATAAACTCTTCAAATAGTTCGTGCTTTGAGCCTTTCCTGGGACAGCAGTATTAGATTCCGATGCACCATTTCAGGTTTACTGTGTCCCTTGGACCTTCAAATCGACGATGAAACACAGAAATTGCATCGATATTGAATACAAAAGGCAAAATGGCGACTCATTTATAAGAGAAGTAACTCATCTAATTGTTCGTGCTTTGAGCCTTTCCTGGGTCAGCAGTATTAGATTCCGATGCACCATTGCAGGTTTACTGTATCCCTTGGACCTTCAAATCAACGATGAAGCACAGAAATTGCATCGATATTGAATACAGAAGGCAAAATGTCGACTTATTTATAAGAGGAGTAATTCTTCTAATAGTTCGTGCTTTGAGCCTTTCCTGGGACAGCAGTATTAGATTCTGATGCACCATTGCAGGTTTACTGTATCTCTTGGACCTTCAAATCAACGATGAAACGCAGAAATTGCATCGATATTGAATACAAAAGGCAAAATGTCGACTTATTTATAAGAGGAGTAATTCCTCTAATAGTTCGTGCTTTGAGCCTTTCCTGGGACAGCAGTATTAGATTCAGATGCACCATTGCAGGTTTACTGTATCTCTTGGACCTTCAAATCAACGATGAAGCACAGAAATTGCATCGATATTGAATACAAATGCAAAATAACGACTTATTTATTAGAGGAGTAACTCTTCTAATAGTTCGTGCTTTGAGCCATTCCTGGGACAGCAGTATTAGATTCCGATGCACCATTGCAGGTTTACTGTATCCCTTGGACCTTCAAATCAACGATGAAACACAGAAATTGCATCGATATTGAATACAAAAGGCAAAATGTCGACTTATTTACAATAGGAGTAATTCTTCTAATAGTTCGTGCTTTGAGCCTTTCCTGCTACAGCAGTATTAGTTTCCGATGCATCATTGCAGGTTTACTGTACCCTTCGACCTTCAAATCAACGATGAAACACAGAAATTGCATCAATATTGAATACAAAAGGCAAAATGTCGACTTATGTATAACAGGAGTAACTCTTCAAATAGTTCGTGTTTGAGCCTTTCCTGGGACAGCAGAATTAGATTCCGTTGCACCATTGCAGGTTTACTGTATCCCTTGGACCTCCAAATCAACGATGAAACACAGAAATTGCATCGATATTGAATACAAAAGTCAAAATATCGACTCATTTACAAGAGGAGTAACTCTTCTAATAGTTCGTGCTTTTAGCCTTTCCTGGGACAGCAGTATTAGATTCCGATGCATCATTGCAGGTATACTGTATCCCTTGGACCTTCAAATCAACGATGAAACACAGAAATTGCATCAATATTGAATACAAAAGGCAAAATGTAGACTTATGTATAACAGGAGTAACTCTTCTAATAGTTCGTGCTTTGAGCCTTTCCTGGGACAGCAGTATTAGATTCCGATGCACCATTGCAGGTTTACTGTATCCCTTGGACCTTCAAATCAACGATGAAACACAGAATTTGCATCGATATTGAATACAAAAGGCAAAATGTCGACTTATTTACAAGAGGAGTAACGCTTCTAATAGTTCGTGCTTTGAGCCTTTCCTGGGACAGCAGTATTAGATTCCGATGCACCATTTCAGGTTTACTGTATCCCTTGGACCTTCAAATCGACGATGAAACACAGAAATTGCATCGATATTGAATACAAAAGGCAAAATGGCGACTCATTTATAAGAGAAGTAACTCATCTAATTGTTCGTGATTTGAGCCTTTCCTGGGTCAGCAGTATTAGATTCCGATGCACCATTGCTGGTTTACTGTATCCCTTGGACCTTCAAATCAACGATGAAGCACAGAAATTGCATCGATATTGAATACAAAAGGCAAAATGTCGACTTATTTACAAGAGGAGTAACTCTTCTAATAGATCGTGCTTTGAGCCTTTCCTGGGACAGCAGTATTAGATTCCGAAGGAGGATTGCAGGTTTACTGTATCCCCTTTACCTTCAAATCAACGATGACACACAGAAATTGCATCGATATTGAATACAAAAGGCAAAATGTCGACTTATTTATAAGAGGAGTAATTCTTCTAATAGTTCGTGCTTTG
Organism: Schistocerca cancellata; assembly: GCF_023864275.1. Lineage (NCBI taxonomy): Eukaryota > Metazoa > Arthropoda > Insecta > Orthoptera > Acrididae > Schistocerca > Schistocerca cancellata. Next base: position 95,422,533 of record NC_064627.1, read on the forward strand.
AGCCTTTCCTGGGACAGCAGTATTAGATTCAGATGCACCATTGCAGGTTTACTGTATCTCTTGGACCTTCAAATCAACGATGAAACACAGAAATTGCATCGATATTGAATACAAAAGGCAAAATGTCGACTTATTTACAAGAGGAGTAATCCTTCTAATAGTTCGTGCTTTGAGCCATTCCTGGGACAGCAGTATTAGATTCCTATGCACCATTGCAGGTTTACTGTATCCGTTGGACCTTCAAATCATGATGAAACACAGAAATTGCATCGATATTGAATACAAAAGGCAAAATGTCGTCTTATGTATAACAGGAGTAACTCTTCAAATAGTTCGTGTTTGAGCCTTTCCTGGGACAGCGGAATTAGATTCCGATGCACCATTGCAGGTTTACTGTATCCCTTGGACCTCCAAATCAACGATGAAACACAGAAATTGCATCGATATTGAATACAAAAGTCAAAATGTCGACTCATTTACAAGAGGAGTAACTCTTCTAATAGTTCGTGCTTTTAGCCTTTCTTGGGACAGCAGTATTAGATTCCGATGCATCATTGCAGGTATACTGTATCCCTTGGACCTTCAAATCAACGATGAAACACAGAAATTGCATCAATATTGAATACAAAAGGCAAAATGTAGACTTATGTATAACAGGAGTAACTCTTCTAATAGTTCGTGCTTTGAGCCTTTCCTGGGACAGCAGTATTAGATTCCGATGCACCATTGCAGGTTTACTGTATCCCTTGGACCTTCAAATCAACGATGAAACACAGAAATTGCATCGATATTGAATACAAAAGGCAAAATGTCGACTTATTTACAAGAGGAGTAACGCTTCTAATAGTTCGTGCTTTGAGCCTTTCCTGGGACAGCAGTATTAGATTCCGATGCAGCATTTCACGTTTACTGTATCCCTTGGACCTTCAAATCGACGATGAAACACAGAAATTGCATCGATATTTAGTACAAAAGGCAAAATGTCGACTCATTTATAAGAGGAGTAACTCTTCTAATTGTTCGTGCTTTAAGCCTTTCCTGGGTCAGCAGTATTAGATTCCGATGCACCATCGCAGGTTTACTGTATCCCTTGGACATTCAAATCAACGATGAAGCACAGAAATTGCATCGATATTGAATACAAAAGGCAAAATGTCGACTTATTTACAAGAGGATAAACTCTTCAAATAGTTCGTGCTTTGAGCCTTTCCTGGGACAGCAGTATTAGATTCCGATGCACCATTTCAGGTTTACTGTGTCCCTTGGACCTTCAAATCGACGATGAAACACAGAAATTGCATCGATATTGAATACAAAAGGCAAAATGGCGACTCATTTATAAGAGAAGTAACTCATCTAATTGTTCGTGCTTTGAGCCTTTCCTGGGTCAGCAGTATTAGATTCCGATGCACCATTGCAGGTTTACTGTATCCCTTGGACCTTCAAATCAACGATGAAGCACAGAAATTGCATCGATATTGAATACAGAAGGCAAAATGTCGACTTATTTATAAGAGGAGTAATTCTTCTAATAGTTCGTGCTTTGAGCCTTTCCTGGGACAGCAGTATTAGATTCTGATGCACCATTGCAGGTTTACTGTATCTCTTGGACCTTCAAATCAACGATGAAACGCAGAAATTGCATCGATATTGAATACAAAAGGCAAAATGTCGACTTATTTATAAGAGGAGTAATTCCTCTAATAGTTCGTGCTTTGAGCCTTTCCTGGGACAGCAGTATTAGATTCAGATGCACCATTGCAGGTTTACTGTATCTCTTGGACCTTCAAATCAACGATGAAGCACAGAAATTGCATCGATATTGAATACAAATGCAAAATAACGACTTATTTATTAGAGGAGTAACTCTTCTAATAGTTCGTGCTTTGAGCCATTCCTGGGACAGCAGTATTAGATTCCGATGCACCATTGCAGGTTTCCTGTATCCCTTGGACCTTCAAATCAACGATGAAACACAGAAATTGCATCGATATTGAGTACAAAAGGCAAAATGTCGACTCATTTATAAGAGGAGTAACTCTTCTAATTGTTCGTGCTTTAAGCCTTTCCTGGGTCAGCAGTATTAGATTCCGATGCACCATTGCAGGTTTACTGTATCGCTTGGACCTTCAAATCAACGATGAAGCACAGAAATTGCATCGATATTGAATACAAAAGGCAAAATGTCGACTTATTTACAAGAGAATGAACTCTTCAAATAGTTCGTGCTTTGAGCCTTTCCTGGGACAGCAGTATTAGATTCCGATGCACCATTTCAGGTTTACTGTATCCCTTGGACCTTCAAATCGACGATGAAACACAGAAATTGCATCGATATTGAATACAAAAGGCAAAATGGCGTCTCATTTATAAGAGAAGTAACTCATCTAATTGTTCGTGCTTTGAGCCTTTCCTGGGTCAGCAGTATTAGATTCCGATGCACCATTGCAGGTTTACTGTATCCCTTGGACCTTCAAATCAACGATGAAACACAGAAGTTGTATCGATATTGAATACAAAAGGCAAAATGTCGACTTATTTTCAAGAGGAGTAACTCTTCTAATAGTTCGTGCTTTGAGCCTTTCCTGGGACCGCAGTATTAGATTCAGATGCACCATTTCAGGTTTACTGTATCCCTTGGACCTTCAAATCGAAGATGAAACACAGAAATTGCATCGATATTGAATACAAAATGCAAAATGTCGACTCATTTATAAGAGGAGTAACTCTTCTAATTGTTCGTGCTTTGAGCCTTTCCTGGGTCAGCAGAATTAGATTCCGATGCACCATTGCAGGTTTACTGTATCACTTGGACCTTCAAATCAACGATGAAACACAGAAATTGCATCGATATTGAATACAAAAAGCAAAATGTCGCCTTCTTTACAAGAGGAGTAACTCTTCTCATAGTTCGTGGTTGAGCCTTTCCTGGGACAGCAGTATTAGATTCCGATGCACCATTGCAGGTTTACTGTATCCCTTGGACCTTCAAATCAACGATGAAACACAGAAATTGCATCGATATTGAATACAATATGCAAAATGTCGACTTACTTATAAGAGGATGAACTCTTCAAATCGTTCGCGCTTTGAGCCTTTCCGAGGACAGCAGTATTAGATTCCGATGCACCATTGCAGGTTTACTGTATCCCTTGGACCTTAAAATCGACGATGAAATACAGAAATTGCATCGATATTGAATACAAAAGGCAAAATGTCGACTCATTTATAAGAGGAGTAACTCTTCTAATTGTTCGTGCTTTGAGCCTTTTCTGGGTCAGCAGTATTAGATTCCGATGCACCATTGCAGGTTTACTGTATCCCTTGGACCTTCAAATCAACGATGAAACACTGAAATTGCATCGATATTGAATACAAAAGGCAAAATGTCGACTTATTTACAAGAGGAGTAACTCTTCTAATAGTTCGTGCTTTGAGCCGTTCCTGGGACAGCAGTATTAGATTCCGATGCACCATTTCAGGTTTACTGTATCCCTTGGACCTTCAAATCAACGATGAAACACAGATATTGCATCGATATTGAATACAAAAGGCAAAATGTCGACTTATTTACAAGAGGAGTAACTCTTCTAATAGTTCGTGCTTTGAGCCTTTCCTGGGACAGCAGTATTAGATTCCTATGCACCATTGCAGGTTTGCTGTATCCCTTGGACCTTCAAATCATGATGAAACACAGAAATTGCATCGATATTGAATACAAAAGGCATAATGTCGACTTATTTACAAGATGAGTAACTCTTCTAATAGTTCGTGCTTTGAGCCTTACCTGGGACAGCAGTATTAGATTCCGATGCACCATTGCAGGTTTACTGTATCCCTTGGACCTTCATATCAACGATGAAACACAGAAATTGCATCGATATTGAATAAAAATGCAAAATAACGACTTATTTATAAGAGGAGTAACTCTTCAAATAGTTCGTGCTTTGAGCCTTTCCTGGGACAGCAATATTAGATTCCGATGCACCATTTCAGGTTTACTGTATCCCTTGGACCTTCAAATCAACGATGAAACACAGATATTGCATCGATATTGAATAAAAAAGGCAAAATTTCGACTTATTTACAAGAGGAGTAATTCTTCTAATGGTTCGTGCTTTGAGCCTTTCCTGCTACAGCAGTATTAGATTCCGATACATCATTGCAGGTTTACTGTATCCCTTGGACCTTCAAATCAACGATGAAACACAGAAATTGCATCAATATTGAATGCAAAAGGCAAATTGTCGACTTATGTATAACAGGAGTGACTCTTTTAATAGTTCGTGTTTGAGCCTTTCCTGGGACAGCAGTATTAGATTCAGATGCACCATTTCAGGTTTACTGTATCCCTTGGACCTTCAAATCGAAGATGAAACACAGAAATTGCATCGATATTGAATACAAAAGGCAAAATGTCGACTCATTTATAAGAGGAGTAACTCTTCTAATTGTTCGTGCTTTGACCATTTCCTGGGTCAGCAGTATTAGATTCCGATGCACCATTGCAGGTTTACTGTATCCCTTGGACCTTCAAATCAACGATGAAACACAGAAATTGCATCGATATTGAATAAAAAATGCAAAATGTCGACTTACTTATAAGAGGAATAACTCTTCTAATAGTTCGTGTTTTGAGCCTTTCCTGGGTCAGCAGTATTAGATTCCGATGCACCATTGCAGGTTTACTGTATCCCTTGGACCTTCAAATCGAAGATGAAACACAGAAATTGCATCGATATTGAATACAAAAGGCAAAATGTCGACTCATTTATAAGAGGAGTAACTCTTCTAATTGTTCGTGCTTTGACCATTTCCTGGGTCAGCAGTATTAGATTCCGATGCACCATTGAAGGTTTACTGTATCCCTTGGACCTTCAAATCAACGATGAAACACAGAGATTGCATCGATATTGAATACAAATGCAAAATAACGACTGATTTATAAGAGGAGTAATTCTTCTAATAGTTCGTGCTTTGAGTCTTTCCTGCTACAGCAGTATTAGATTCCGATGCATCATGGCAGGTTTACTGTATCCCTTGGACCTTCAAATCAACGATGAAACACAGAAATTGCATCGATATTGAATAAAAAATGCAAAATGTCGACTTACTTATAAGAGGAATAACTCTTCTAATAGTTCGTGTTTTGAGCCTTTCCTGGGACAGCAGTATTAGATTCCGATGCACCATTGCAGTTTTACTGTATCCCTAGGACCTTCAAATCAACGATGAAACACAGAAATTGCATCGATATTGAATACAAAAGGCAAAATGTCGACTTATTTACAAGAGGAGTAACTCTTCAAATAGTTCGTGCTTTGAGTCTTTCCTGGGACAGCAGTATTAGATTCCGAAGCACCATTGCAGGTTTACTGTATCCCTTGGACCTTCAAATCAACGATGAAACACAGAAATTGCATCAATATTGAATACAAAAGGCAAAATGTCGACTTATGTATAACACTAGTAACTCTTCTAATAGTTCGTGCTTTAAGCCTTTCCTGGGACAGCAGTATTAGATTCCGATGCACCATTTCAGGTTTACTGTATCCCTTGGACCTTCAAATCAACGATGAAACACAGAAATTGCATCGATATTGAATACAAAAGGCAAAATGTCGACTTATTTACAACAGGAGTAACTCTTCTAATAGTTCGTGCTTTGAGCCTTTCCTGGGACAGCAGTATTAGATTCCGATGCACCATTTCAGGTTTACTGTATCCCTTGGACCTTCAAATCGACGATAAAACACAGAAATTGCATCGATATTGAATACAAAAAGCAAAATGTCGACTCATTTATAAGAGGAGTAAGTCTTCTAATTGTTCGTGCTTTGAGCCTTTATTGGGTCAGCAGTATTAGATTCCGATGCACCATTGCAGGTTTACTGTATCCCTTGGACCTTCAAATCAACGATGAAACACAGAAATTGCATCGATATTGAATACAAAAGGCAAAATGTCGACTTATTTATAAGAGGAGTAACTCTTCTAATAGTTCGTGCTTTGAGCCTTTCCTGGGACAGCAGTATTAGATTCCGATGCACCATTGCAGGTTTACTGTATCTCTTGGACCTTCAAATCAACGATGAAACACAGAAATTGCATCGATATTGAATACAAAGGGCAAAATGTCGGCTTATTTACAAGAGGATTACTCTTGTAATAGTTCGTGTTTGACTCTTTCCTGGGACAGCAGTATTAGATTCCGATGCACCATTGAAGGTTTACTGTATCCCTTGGACCTTCAAATCAACGATGAAACACAGAAATTGCATCGATATTGAATACAAATGCAAAATAACGACTTATTTATTAGAGGAGTAACTCTTCTAATAGTTCGTGCCTTGAGCCTTTCCTGGGACAGCAGTATTAGATTCCGATGCACCATTGCAGGTTTACTGTATCCCTTGGACCTTCAAATCAACGATGAAACATAGATATTGCATCGATATTGAATAAAAATGGCAAAATATCGACTTACTTGCAAGAGGAGTAATTCTTCTAATAGTTCGTGCTTTGAGCCTTTCCTGCTACAGTAGTACTAGATTCCGATGCATCATTGCTGGTTTACTGTATCCCTTGGACCTTCAAATCAACGATGAAACACAGAAATTGCATCAATATTGTATACAAAAGGCAAAATGTCGACTTATGTATAACAGGAGTAACTCTTCTAATAGTTCGTGATTTGAGCCTTTCCTGGGACAGCAGTTTTAGATTCCGATGCACCATTTCAGGTTTACTGTATCCCTTGGACCTTCAAATCGACGATAAAACACAGAAATAGCATCGATATTGAATACAAAAAGCAAAATGTCGACTCATTTATAAGAGGAGTAAGTCTTCTAATTGTTCGTGCTTTGAGCCTTTATTGGGTCAGCAGTATTAGATTCCGATGCACCATTGCAGGTTTACTGTATCCCTTGGACCTTCAAATCAACGATGAAACACAGAAATTGCATCGATATTGAATACAAAAGGCAAAATGTCGACTTATTTATAAGAGGAGTAACTCTTCTAATAGTTCGTGCTTTGAGCCTTTCCTGGGACAGCAGTATTAGATTCCGATGCACCATTGCAGGTTTACTGTATCTCTTGGACCTTCAAATCAACGATGAAACACAGAAATTGCATCGATATTGAATACAAAAGGCAAAATGTCGGCTTATTTACAAGAGGATTACTCTTGTAATAGTTCGTGTTTGACTCTTTCCTGGGACAGCAGTATTAGATTCCGATGCACCATTGAAGGTTTACTGTATCCCTTGGACCTTCAAATCAACGATGAAACACAGAAATTGCATCGATATTGAATACAAATGCAAAATAACGACTTATTTATTAGAGGAGTAACTCTTCTAATAGTTCGTGCCTTGAGCCTTTCCTGGGACAGCAGTATTAGATTCCGATGCACCATTGCAGGTTTACTGTATCCCTTGGACCTTCAAATCAACGATGAAACACAGATATTGCATCGATATTGAATAAAAATGGCAAAATATCGACTTACTTGCAAGAGGAGTAATTCTTCTAATAGTTCGTGCTTTGAGCCTTTCCTGCTACAGTAGTACTAGATTCCGATGCATCATTGCTGGTTTACTGTATCCCTTGGACCTTCAAATCAACGATGAAACACAGAAATTGCATCAATATTGAATACAAAAGGCAAAATGTCGACTTATGTATAACAGGAGTAACTCTTCTAATAGTTCGTGATTTGAGCCTTTCCTGGGACAGCAGTTTTAGATTCCGATGCACCATTTCAGGTTTACTGTATCCCTTGGACCTTCAAATCAACGATGAAAAACAGAAATTGCATCGATATTGAATACAAAAGGCAAAATGTCGACTTATTTACAAGAGGAGTAACTCTTCTAATAGTTCGTGCTTTGAGCCTTTCCTGGGACAGCAGTATTAGTTTCCGATGCACCATTTCAGGTTTACTGTATCCCTTGGACCTTCAAATCGACGATGAAACACAGAAATTGCATCGATATTGAATACAAAAGGCAAAACGTCAACTCATTTATAAGAGGAGTAACTCTTCTAATTGTTCGTCTTTGAGCCTTTCCTGGGTCAGCAGTATTAGATTCCGATGCACCATTGCAGGTTTACTGTATCCCTTGGACCTTCACATCGAAGATGAAACACAGAAATTGCATCGATATTGAATACAAAAGGCAAAATGTCGACTCATTTATAAGAGGAGTAACTCTTCTAATTGTTCGTGCTTTGACCATTTCCTGGGTCAGCAGTATTAGATTCCGATGCACCATTGAAGGTTTACTGTATCCCTTGGACCTTCAAATCAACGATGAAACACAGAGATTGCATCGATATTGTATACAAATGCAAAATAACGACTGATTTATAAGAGGAGTAATTCTTCTAATAGTTCGTGCTTTGAGTCTTTCCTGCTACAGCAGTATTAGATTCCGATGCATCATGGCAGGTTTACTGTATCCCTTGGACCTTCAAATCAACGATGAAACACAGAAATTGCATCGATATTGAATAAAAAATGCAAAATGTCGACTTACTTATAAGAGGAATAACTCTTCTAATAGTTCGTGTTTTGAGCCTTTCCTGGGACAGCAGTATTAGATTCCGATGCACCATTGCAGTTTTACTGTATCCCTAGGACCTTCAAATCAACGATGAAACACAGAAATTGCATCGATATTGAATACAAAAGGCAAAATGTCGACTTATTTACAAGAGGAGTAACTCTTCAAATATTTCGTGCTTTGAGTCTTTCCTGGGACAGCAGTATTAGATTCCGAAGCACCATTGCAGGTTTACTGTATCCCTTGGACCTTCAAATCATCGATGAAACACAGAAATTGCATCAATATTGAATACAAAAGGCAAAATGTCGACTTATGTATAACACTAGTAACTCTTCTAATAGTTCGTGCTTTAAGCCTTTCCTGGGACAGCAGTATTAGATTCCGATGCACCATTTCAGGTTTACTGTATCCCTTGGACCTTCAAATCAACGATGAAACACAGAAATTGCATCGATATTGAATACAAAAGGCAAAATGTCGACTTATTTACAACAGGAGTAACTCTTCTAATAGTTCGTGCTTTGAGCCTTTCCTGGGACAGCAGTATTAGATTCCGATGCACCATTTCAGGTTTACTGTATCCCTTGGACCTTCAAATCGACGATAAAACACAGAAATTGCATCGATATTGAATACAAAAAGCAAAATGTCGACTCATTTATAAGAGGAGTAAGTCTTCTAATTATTCGTGCTTTGAGCCTTTATTGGGTCAGCAGTATTAGATTCCGATGCACCATTGCAGGTTTACTGTATCCCTTGGACCTTCAAATCAACGATGAAACACAGAAATTGCATCGATATTGAATACAAAAGGCAAAATGTCGACTTATTTATAAGAGGAGTAACTCTTCTAATAGTTCGTGCTTTGAGCCTTTCCTGGGACAGCAGTATTAGATTCCGATGCACCATTGCAGGTTTACTGTATCTCTTGGACCTTCAAATCAACGATGAAACACAGAAATTGCATCGATATTGAATACAAAGGGCAAAATGTCGGCTTATTTACAAGAGGATTACTCTTGTAATAGTTCGTGTTTGACTCTTTCCTGGGACAGCAGTATTAGATTCCGATGCACCATTGAAGGTTTACTGTATCCCTTGGACCTTCAAATCAACGATGAAACACAGAAATTGCATCGATATTGAATACAAATGCAAAATAACGACTTATTTATTAGAGGAGTAACTCTTCTAATAGTTCGTGCCTTGAGCCTTTCCTGGGACAGCAGTATTAGATTCCGATGCACCATTGCAGGTTTACTGTATCCCTTGGACCTTCAAATCAACGATGAAACATAGATATTGCATCGATATTGAATAAAAATGGCAAAATATCGACTTACTTGCAAGAGGAGTAATTCTTCTAATAGTTCGTGCTTTGAGCCTTTCCTGCTACAGTAGTACTAGATTCCGATGCATCATTGCTGGTTTACTGTATCCCTTGGACCTTCAAATCAACGATGAAACACAGAAATTGCATCAATATTGAATACAAAAGGCAAAATGTCGACTTATGTATAACAGGAGTAACTCTTCTAATAGTTCGTGATTTGAGCCTTTCCTGGGACAGCAGTTTTAGATTCCGATGCTCCATTTCAGGTTTACTGTATCCCTTGGACCTTCAAATCGACGATAAAACACAGAAATAGCATCGATATTGAATACAAAAAGCAAAATGTCGACTCATTTATAAGAGGAGTAAGTCTTCTAATTGTTCGTGCTTTGAGCCTTTATTGGGTCAGCAGTATTAGATTCCGATGCACCATTGCAGGTTTACTGTATCCCTTGGACCTTCAAATCAACGATGAAACACAGAAATTGCATCGATATTGAATACAAAAGGCAAAATGTCGACTTATTTATAAGAGGAGTAACTCTTCTAATAGTTCGTGCTTTGAGCCTTTCCTGGGACAGCAGTATTAGATTCCGATGCACCATTGCAGGTTTACTGTATCTCTTGGACCTTCAAATCAACGATGAAACACAGAAATTGCATCGATATTGAATACAAAAGGCAAAATGTCGGCTTATTTACAAGAGGATTACTCTTGTAATAGTTCGTGTTTGACTCTTTCCTGGGACAGCAGTATTAGATTCCGATGCACCATTGAAGGTTTACTGTATCCCTTGGACCTTCAAATCAACGATGAAACACAGAAATTGCATCGATATTGAATACAAATGCAAAATAACGACTTATTTATTAGAGGAGTAACTCTTCTAATAGTTCGTGCCTTGAGCCTTTCCTGGGACAGCAGTATTAGATTCCGATGCACCATTGCAGGTTTACTGTATCCCTTGGACCTTCAAATCAACGATGAAACACAGATATTGCATCGATATTGAATAAAAATAGCAAAATATCGACTTACTTGCAAGAGGAGTAATTCTTCTAATAGTTCGTGCTTTGAGCCTTTCCTGCTACAGTAGTACTAGATTCCGATGCATCATTGCTGGTTTACTGTATCCCTTGGACCTTCAAATCAACGATGAAACACAGAAATTGCATCAATATTGAATACAAAAGGCAAAATGTCGACTTATGTATAACAGGAGTAACTCTTCTAATAGTTCGTGATTTGAGCCTTTCCTGGGACAGCAGTTTTAGATTCCGATGCACCATTTCAGGTTTACTGTATCCCTTGGACCTTCAAATCAACGATGAAACACAGAAATTGCATCGATATTGAATACAAAAGGCAAAATGTCGACTTATTTACAAGAGGAGTAACTCTTCTAATAGTTCGTGCTTTGAGCCTTTCCTGGGACAGCAGTATTAGTTTCCGATGCACCATTTCAGGTTTACTGTATCCCTTGGACCTTCAAATCGACGATGAAACACAGAAATTGCATCGATATTGAATACAAAAGGCAAAACGTCAACTCATTTATAAGAGGAGTAACTCTTCTAATTGTTCGTCTTTGAGCCTTTCCTGGGTCAGCAGTATTAGATTCCGATGCACCATTGCAGGTTTACTGTATCCCTTGGACCTTCAAATCAACGATGAAACACAGAAATTGCATCGATATTGAATACAAAAGGCAAAATGTCGGCTTATTTACAAGAGGAGTAACTCTTCTAATAGTTCGTGTTTGAGCCTTTCCTGGGACAGCAGTATTAGATTCCGATGCACCATTGCAGGTTTACTGTATCCCTTGGCCCTTCAAATCAACGATGAAACACAGAAATTGCATCGATATTGAATACAAAATGCAAAATGTCGACTTATTTATAAGAGGATGAACTCTTCAAATCGTTCGTGCTTTGAGCCTTCCCTGGGACAGCAGTATTAGATTCAGTTGCACCATTGCAGGATTACTGTATCACTTGGACCTTCAAATCAACGATGAAACACAGATATTGCATCGATATTGAATAAAAAAGGCAAAATTTAAACTTATTTACAAGAGGAGTAATTCTTCTAATAGTTCGTGCTTTGAGCCTTTCCTGCTACAGCAGTAATAGATTCCGATGCATCATTTCAGGTTTACTATATCCCTTGGACCTTCAAATCAACGATGAAACACAGAAATTTCATCGATATTGAATAAAAAAGGCAAAATGTCGACTTACTTATAAGAGGAATAACTCTTCTAATAGTTCGTGCTTTGAGCCTTTCCTGGGACAGCAGTTTTAAGATTCCGATGCACCATTTCAGGTTTAGTGTATCCCTTGGACCTTCAAATCAACGATGAAACACAGAAATTGCATCGATATTGAATACAAGAGGCAAAATGTCGACTTATTTACAAGAGGAGTAACTCTTCTAAGAGTTCGTGCTTTGAGCCTTTCCTGGGACAGCAGTATTAGATTCCGATGCACCATTTCAGGTTTACTGTATCCCTTGGACATTCAAATCAACGATGAAACACAGATATTGCATCGATATTGAATACAAAAGGCAAAATGTAGACTTATTTACAAGAGGAGTAACTCTTCTAATAGTTCGTGCTTTGAGCCTTTCCTGGGACAGCAGTATTAGATTCCAATGCAACATTGCAGGTTTACTGTATCCCTTGGATCTTCAAATCATGATGAATCACAGAATTTGCATCGATATTGAATACAAAAGGCATAATGTCGTCTTATTTAAGAGATGAGTAACTCTTCTAATAGTTCGTGCTTAGCGCCTTTCCTGGGACAGCAGTATTCGATTCCGATGCACCATTGCAGGTTTACTGTATCCCTTGGACCTTCAAATCAACGATGAAACACAGAAATTGCATCGATATTGAATACAAATGCAAAATATCGACTTATTTATAAGAGGAGTAACTCTTCTAATAGTTCGTGCCTTGAGCCTTTCCTGGAACAGCAGTATTAGATTCCGATGCACCATTTCAGGTTTACTGTATCCCTTGGGCCTTCAAATCAACGATGAAACACAGAAATTGCATCGATATTGAATACAAAAGGCAAAATGTTGACTTATTTACAAGAGGAGTAACTCTTCAAATAGTTCGTGCTTTGAGTCTTTCCTTGGACAGCAGTATTAGATTCCGAATCACCATTGCAGGTTTACTGTATCCCTTGGACCTTCAAATCAACGATGAAACACAGAAATTGCATCAATATTGAATACAAAAGGCAAAATGTCGACTTATGTATAACAGGAGTAACTCTTCTAATAGTTCGTGCTTTGAGCCTTTCCTGGGACAGCAGTATTAGATTCCGATGCACCATTTCAGGTTTACTGTATCCCCTTGACCTTCAAATCAACGATGAATCACAGAAATTGCATCGATATTGAATACAAAAGGCAAAATGTCGACTTATTTACAAGAGGAGTAACTCTTCTAATAGTTCGTGCTTTGAGCCTTTCCTGGGACAGCAGTATTAGATTCCGATGCACCATTTCAGGTTTACTGTATCCCTTGGACCTTCAAATCGACGACGAAACACAGAAATTGCATCGATATTGAATACAAAAGGCAAAATGTCGACTCATTTATAAGAGGAGTAACTCTTCTAATTGTTCGTGCTTTGAGCCTTTCCTGGGTCAGCAGTATTAGATTCCGATGCACCAGTGCAGGTTTACTGTATCCCCTGGACATTCAAATCAACGATGAAACACAGAAATTGCATCGATATTGAATACAAAAGGCATAATGTCGACTTATTTACAAGATGAGTAACTCTTCTAATAGATCGTGCTTTGAGCCTCTCCTGGGACAGCAGTATTAGATTCCGATGCACCATATCAGGTTTCCTGTATCCCTTGGACCTTCAAATCAACGATGAAACACAGATATTGCATCGATATTGAATACAAAAGGCAAAATGTCGACTTATTTACAAGAGGAGTAACTCTTCTAATTGTTCGTGCTTTGAGCCTTTCCTGGGACAGCAGTATTAGATTCCAATGCACCATTGCAGGTTTACTGTATCCCTTGGACCTTCAAATCATGATGAAACACAGAAATTGCATCGATATTGAATACAAAAGGCATAATGTCGACTTATTTAAGAGTTGAGTAACTCTTCTAATAGTTCGTGCTTTGAGCCTTTCCTGGGACAGCAGTATTAGATTCCGATGCACCATTGCAGGTTTACTGTATCCCTTGGACCTTCAAATCAACGATGAAACACAGAAATTGCATCGATATTGAATACAAATGCAAAATATCGACTTATTTATAAGAGGAGTAACTCTTCTAATAGTTCGTGCCTTGAGCCTTTCCTGGGACAGCAGTATTAGATTCCGATGCACCATTTCAGGTTTACTGTATCCCTTGGGCCTTCAAATCAACGATGAAACACAGATATTGCATCGATATTGAATAAAAATGCAAAATTTCGACTTATTTGCAAGAGGAGTAATTCTTCTAATAGTTCGTGGTTTGAGCCTTTCCTGCTACAGCAGTATTAGATTCCGATGCATCATTGCAGGTTTACTGTATCCCTTGGACCTTCAAATCAACGATGAAACACAGAAATTGCATCGATATTGAATACAAAAGGCAAAATGTCGGCTTATTTACAAGAGGAGTAACTCTTCTAATAGTTCGTGTTTGAGCCTTTCCTGGGACAGCAGTATTAGATTCCGATGCACCATTTCAGGTTTACTGTATCCCTTGGACCTTCAAATCGACGATGAAAGACAGAAATTGCATCGATATTGAATACAAAAGGCAAAACGTCAACTCATTTATAAGAGGAGTAATTCTTCTAATTGTTCGTGTTTGAGCCTTTCCTGGGTCAGCAGTATTAGATTCCGATGCACCATTGCAGGTTTACTGTATCCCTTGGACCTTCAAATCAACGATGAAACACAGAAATTGCATCGATATTGAATACAAAAGGCAAAATGTCGGCTTATTTACAAGAGGAGTAACTCTTCTAATAGTTCGTGTTTGAGCCTTTCCTGGGACAGCAGTATTAGATTCCGATGCACCATTGCAGGTTTACTGTATCCCTTGGACCTTCAAATCAACGATGAAACACAGAAATTGCATCGATATTGAATACAAAATGCAAAATGTCGACTTATTTATAAGAGGATGAACTCTTCAAATCGTTCGTGCTTTGAGCCTTCCCTGGGACAGCAGTATTAGATTCAGTTGCACCATTGCAGGATTACTGTATCCCTTGGACCTTCAAATCAACGATGAAGCACAGAAATTGCATCGATATTGAATACAAAAGGCAAAATGTCGACTTCTTTACAAGAGGAGTAACTCTTCTAATAGTTCGTGCTTTGAGCCTTTCCTGGGACAGCAGTATTAGATTCCGATGCACCATTGCAGGTTTACTGTATCCCTTGGACCTTCAAATCAACGATGAAACACAGAAATTGCATCGATATTGAATACAAATGCAAAATAACGACTTATTTATAAGAGGAGTAACTCTTCTAATAGTTCGAGACTTGAGCCTTTCCTGGGACAGCAGTATTAGATTCCGATGCACCATTTCAGGTTTACTGTATCCCTTGGACCATAAAATCAACGATGAAACACAGATATTGCATCGATATTGAATAAAATAGGCAAAATTTAAACTTATTTACAAGAGGAGTAATTCTTCTAATAGTTCGTGCTTTGAGCCTTTCCTGCTACAGCAGTATTAGATTCCGAATCACCATTGCAGGTTTACTGTATCCCTTGGACCTTCAAATCAACGATGAAACACAGAAATTGCATCAATATTGAATACAAAAGGCAAATTGTCGACTTATGTATAACAGGAGTAACTCTTCTAATAGTTCGTGCTTTGAGCCTTTCCTGGGACAGCAGTATTAGATTCCGATGCACCATTTCTGGTTTACTGTATCCCTTGGACCTTCAAATCAACGATGAAACACAGAAATTGCATCGATATTGAATACAAAAGTTAAAATGTCGACTTATTTATAAGAGAAGTAACTCTTATAATAGTTCGTGCTTTGAGCCTTTCCTGGGACAGCAGTATTAGATACCGATGCACCATTGCAGGTTTACTGTATCCCTTGGACCTTCAAATCAACGATGAAACACAGAAATATCTTCGATATTGAATACAAAAGGCAAAATGTCGACTTATTTATAAGAGAAGTAACTCTTCTAATAGTTCGTGCTTGGAGCCTTTCCTGGGACAGCAGTATTAGATTCCGATGCACCATTGCAGGTTTACTGTATCCCTTGGACCTTCAAATCAACGATGAAACACAGAAATTGCATCGATATTGAATACAAATGCAAAATAACGACTTATTTATAAGAGGAGTACCTCTTCTAATTGTTCGTGCTTAGAGCCTTTCCTGGGACAGCAGTATTAGATTCCAATGCACCATTGCAGGATTACTGTATCCCTTGGATCTTCAAATCAACGATGAAAAACAGAAATTGCATCAATATTGAATACAAAAGGCAAAGTGTCGACTTATTTACAAGAGGAGTATTTCTTCTAATATTTCGTGGATTGAGCAGTTTCCTGGGACAGCAGTATTAGATTCCGATGCAGCATTGCAGGTTTACTGTATCCCCTTTACCTTCAAATCAACGATGAAACACAGAAATTGCATCGATATTGAATACAAAAGGCAAAATGTCGACTTATTTATAAGAGGAGTAACTCTTCTAATAGTTCGTGCTTTGAGCCTTTCCTGGGACAGCGGAATTAGATTCCGATGCACCATTAAAGGTTTACTGTATCCCTTGGACCTTCAAATCAACGATGAAACACAGAAATTGCATCGATATTGAATACAAAAGTTAAAATGTCGACTTATTTACAAGAGGAGTAACTCTTCTAATGGTTCGTGCTTTGAGCCTTTCCTGGGACAGCAGTATTAGAGCCCGATGCACCATTGCAGGTTTACTGTATCCCTTGGACCTTCAAATCAACGATGAAAGACAGAAATTGCATCGATATTGAATACAAAAGGCAAAATGTCGACTTATTTACAAGAGGAGTAACTCTTCTAACAGTTCGTGCTTTGAGCCTTTCCTGGGACAGCAGTATTAGATTCCGATGCAGGATTGCAGGTTTACTGTATTCCTTTTACCTTCAAATCAACGATGAAACACAGAAATTGCATCGATATTGAATACAATAGGCAAAATGTCGACTTATTTATAAAAGGAGTAACTCTTCTAATAGTTCGTGCTTTAAGCCTTTCCTGGGACAGCAGTATTAGATTCCGATGCACCATTTCAGGTTTACTGTATCCCTTGGACCTTCAAATGAACGATTAAACACAGAAATTGCATCGATATTGAATACAAAAGGCAAAATGTCGACTTATTTACAAGAGGAGTAACTCTTCTAACAGTTCGTGCTTTGAGCCTTTCCTGGGACAGCATTATTTGATTCCGATGTTCCATTGCAGGTTTACTGAATCCGTTGGACCTTCGAATCAACGATGAAACACAGAAACTGCAACGATATTGAATACAAAAGGCAAAATGTCGACTTATTTATAAGGGGAATAACTCTTCTAATAGTTCGTGCTTTGAGCCGTTCCTGGGACAGCAGTATTAGAGCCCGATGCACCATTGCAGGTTTACTGTACCCCTTGGACCTTCAAATCAACTATGAAACACAGAAATTGCATCGATATTGAATACAAAAGGCAAAATGTCGACTTATTTACAAGAGGAGTAACTCCTCCAATGGTTTGTGCTTTGAGCCTTTCCTGGAACAGCACTATTAGATTCCGATGCACCATTGTAGGTTTACTGTATCTCTTGGACCTTCCAATCAACGATGAAACACAGAAATTGCATCGATATTGAATACAAAAAGCAAAATGTCGGCTTATTTACAAGAGGAGTAACTCTTCTAATAGTTCGTATTTGAGCCTTTCCTGGGACAGCAGTATTAGATTCCGATGCAGCATTGCAGGTTTACTGTATCCCTTGGACCTTCTAATCAACGATGAAACACAGAAATTGCATCGATATTGAATACAAAAGGCAAAATGTCGACTTATTTAAAAGAGGAGTAACTCTTCTAATTGTTCGTGCTTTGAGCCTTCCCTGGGACAGCAGTATTAGATTCAGATGCACCATTGCAGGATTACTGTATCCCTTGGACCTTCAAATCAACGATGAAACACAGAAATTGCATCGATATTGAATACAAAATGCAATATGTCGATTTTTTTATTAGAGGAGTAACTCTTCTATAAGTTCGTGCTTTGAGCCTTTCCTGATACTGCAGTATTAGATTCCGATGCACCATTGCAGGTTTACTGTAACCCTTGGACCTTCAAATCAACGATGAAACACAGAAATTGCATCGATATTGAATGCAAGAGGCAAAATGTCGACTTATTTACAAGAGGAATAACTCTTCTAATAGTTCGTGCTTTGAGCCTTTCCTGGGACAGCAGTATAAATTCCGATGCACTATTGCAGGTTTACTGTATCCCTTGGCCCTTCAAATCAACGATGAAACACAGAAATTGCATGGATATTGAATACAAAAGGCAAAATCTCGACTTATTTATAAGGGGAGTAACTCTTCTAATAGTTCGTGATTTGAGCCTTTCCTGGGACAGCAGTATTAGATTCCGATGCACCAGTGCAGCTTTACTGTATCCCTTGGACCTTCAAATCAACGATGAAACACAGAAATTGTATCGATATTGAATACAAAAGGCAAAATGTCGACTTATTTATAAGAGCAGTAACTCTCCTAATAGTTCGTGCTTTGAGCCTCTCCTGGGACAGCAGTATTAGATTCCGATGCACCATTGCATGTTTACTGTATTCCTTGCACCTTCAAATCAACGATGAAACACAGAAATTGCATCGATATTGAGTACAAAAGGCAAAATGTCGACTTATTTACAAGAGGAGAAACTCTTCAAATAGTTCGTGCTTTGAGCCTTTAATGGGAGAGCAGTATTAGATTCCGATGCACCATTGCAGGTTAACTGTATCCCTTGGACCTCCAAATCATCAATGAAACACAGAAATTGCATCGATATTGAATAAAAATGCAAAATGTCGACTTATTTATAAGAGGAGTAACTCTTGTAATAGTTCGTGATTTGAGCCTTTCCTGGGACAGCAGTATTAGATCCCGATACACCATTTCAGGTTTACTGTAACCCTAGGACCTTCAAATCAACGATGAAACACAGAAATTGCATCGATATTGAATACGAAAGGCAAAATGTCGACTTATTTATAAGAGTAGTAACTCTTCTATCAGTTCGTGCTTTGAGCCTCTCCTGGGACAGCAGTATTAGATTCCGATGCACCATTGCATGTTTACTGTATTCCTTGCACGTTCAAATCAACGATGAAACACAGAAATTGCATCGACATTGAATACAAAAGGCAAAATATCGACTTATTTACAAGAGGAGTAACTCTTCTAATAGTTCGTGATTTGAGCCTTTCCTGGGACAGCAGTATTAGATTCCTGTGCACCATTGCAGGTTTACTGTATCCCTCGGACCTTCAAATCATGATGAAACACAGAAATTGCATTGATATTGAATACAAAAGGCATAATGTCGACTTATTTACAAGAGGAGTAACTCTTCTAATAGTTCGTGTTTGAGCCTTTCCTGGGACAGCAGTATTAGATTCCGATGCACCATTGCAGGTTTACTGTATCCCTTGGACCTTCAAATCAACGATGAAACACAGAAATTGCAACGATATTGAACAGAAATGCAAAATAACGACTTATTTATAAGAGGAGTAACTCTTCTAATAGTTCGTGCTTTGAGCCTCTCCTGGGACAGCAGTATTAGATTCCGAAGCACCATTGCATGTTTACTGTATTCCTTGCACTTTCAAATCAACGTTGAAACACAGAAATTTCATCGATATTGAATACAAAAAGCAAAATGTCGACTTATTTACAAGAGGAGTAACTCCTCAAATAGTTCGTGCTTTGAGCCTTTCCTGGGACAGCAGTATTAGATTCCGATGCACCATTGCAGGATAACTGTATCCCTTGGACCTTCAAATCATCAACGAAACACAGAAATTGCATCGATATTGAATAAAAATGAAAAATGTCGACTTATTAATAAGAGGAGTAACTCTTCTAATGGTTCGTGCTTTGAGCCTTTCCTGGGACAGCAGTATTAGATCCCGATGCACCATTTCAGGTTTACTGTATCTCTTGGACCTTCAAATCAAAGATGAAACACAGATATTGCATCGATATTGAATACAAAAGGCAAAATGTAGACTTATTTACAAGAGGAGTAGCTCTTCTAATTGTTCATGATTTGAGCCTTCCCTGCGACAGCAGTATTAGATTCCGATGCACCATTGCAGGATTACTGTATCCCTTTGACCTTCAAATCAACGATGAAGCACAGAAAGAGCATCGATATTGAATACAAAAGGCAAAATATCGACTTATTTACAAGAGGAGTAACTCTTCTAATAGTTCGTGATTTGAGCCTTTCCTGGGACTGCAGTATTAGATTCCGATGCACCATTGCAGGTTTACTGTATCCCTTGGACCTTCAAATCAACGATGAAACACAGAAATTGCATCGATATTGAATACAAGAGGCAAAATGTCGACATATTTACAAGAGGAATAACTCTTCTAATAGTTCGTGCTTTGAGCCTTTCCTGGGACAGCAGTATTAATGCCGATGCACCATTGCAGGTTTACTGTATCCCTTGGCCCTTCATATCAACGATGAAACACAGAAATTGCACCGATATTGAATACAAAAGGCAAAGTAGCGACTTATTTACAAGAGGAGTAACTCTTCTAATAGTTCGTGCTTTGAGCCTTCCCTGGGACAGCAGTATTAGATTCAGATGCACCATTGCAGGATTTCTGTATCCCTTGGACCTTCAAATCAACGATGAAGCACAGAAATTGCATCGATATAGAATACAAAAGGCAAAATGTCGACTTATTTACAAGATGAGTAACTCTTCTAATAGTTCGTGCTTTGAGCCTTTCCTGGGACAGCAGTATTGGATTCCGATGCACCATTGCAGGATTACTGTATCCCTTGGACCTTCAAATCAACGATGAAACACAGATATTGCATCGATATTGAATACAAAAGGCAAAATGTCAACTTATTTACAAGATGAGTAACTTTTCTAATACTTCGTGCTTTGATCCTTTCCTGGGACAGCAGTATTAGATTCCGATGCACCATTGCAGGTTTACTGTATCCCTTGGACCTTCAAATCAACGATGAAACACAGAAATTGCATCGATATTGAATACAAAATGCAAAATATCGATTTATTTATTAGAGGAGTAACTCTTCTAATAGTTCGTGTTTTGAGCCTTTCCTGGGACTGCAGTATTAGATTCCGATGCAACCATTGCATGTTTACTGTATCCCTTGAACCTTCAAATCAACGATAAAAAAACACAGAAATTGCATCGATATTGTATACAAGAGGCAAACTGTCGACTTATTTACAAGAGGAATAACTTTTCTAATACTTCGTGCTTTGAGCCGTTCCTGGGACAGCAGTATTAATTACGATGCACCATTGCAGGTTTACTGTATCCCTTGGACCTTCAAATCAACGATGAAACACAGATATTGCATCGATATTGAATACAAAATGCAAAATGTCGACTTATTTACAAGAGGAGTAACTCTTCAAATAGTTCGTGTTTTGAGCCTTTCCTGGGACAGCAGTATTAGATTCCGATGCACCATTGCAGGTTAACTGTATCCCTTGGACCTCTAAATCATCAATGAAACACAGAAATTGCATCGATATTGAATAAAAATGCAAAATGTCGACTTATTTATAAGAGGAGTAATTCTTCTAATAGTTCGTGCTTTGAGCCTTTCCTGGGACAGCAGTATTAGATCCCGATACACCATTTCAGGTTTACTGTAACCCTAGGACCTTCAAATCAACGATGAAACACAGAAATTGCATCGATATTGAAGACAAAAGGCAAAATGTCGACTTATTTATAAAAGCAGTAACTCTTCTATTAGTTCGTGCTTTGAGCCTCTCCTGGGACAGCAGTATTAGATTCCGATGCACCATTGCAGGATAACAGTATCCCTTGGACCTTCAAATCATCAACGAAACACAGAAATTGCATCGATTATTGAATAAAAATGCAAAATGTCGACTTATTTATAAGAGGAGTAACTCTTCTAATAGTTCGTGCTTTGAGCCTTTCCTGGGACAGCAGTATTAGATCCCGAAGCACCATTTCAGGTTTATTGTATCTCTTGGACCTTCAAATCAAAGATGAAACACAGATATTGCATCGATATTGAATACAAAAGGCAAAATGTCGACTTATTTACAAGAGGAGCAGCTCTTCTAATAGTTCATGATTTGAGCCTTCCCTGGGACAGCAGTATTAGATTCCGATGCACCATTGCAGGATTACTGTATCCCTTTGACCTTCAAATCAACGATGAAGCACAGAAAGAGCATCGATATTGAATACAAAAGGCAAAATATCGACTTATTTACAAGAGGAGTAACTCTTCTAATAGTTCGTGATATGAGCCTTTCCTGGGACTGCAGTATTAGATTCCGATGCACCATTGCAGGTTTACTGTATCCCTTGGACATTCAAATCAACGATGAAACACAGAAATTGCATCGATATTGTATACAAGAGGCAAATTTTCGACATATTTACAAGAGGAATATCTCTTCTAATAGTTCGTGCTTTGAGCCTTTCCTGGGACAGCAGTATTAATTCCGATGCACCATTGCAGGTTTACTGTATCCCTTGGCCCTTCAAATCAACGATGAAACACAGAAATTGCACCGATATAGAATACAAACGCAAAGTAGCGACTTATTTACAAGAGGAGTAACTCTTCTAATAGTTCGTGCTTTGAGCCTTCCCTGGGACAGCAGTATTAGATTCAGATGCACCATTGCAGGATTACTGTATCCCTTGGACCTTCAAATCAACGATGAAGCACAGAAATTTCATCGATATAGAATACAAAAGGCAAAATGTCGACTTATTTACAAGATGAGTAACTCTTCTAATAGTTCGTGCTTTGAGCCTTTCCTGGGACAGCAGTATTAGATTCCGATGCACCATTGCAGGATTACTGTATCCCTTGGACCTTCAAATCAACGATGAAACACAGAAATTGCATCGATATTGAATACAAAAGGCAAAATGTCGATTTATTTATTAGAGGAGTAACTCTTCTAATAGTTCGTGTTTTGAGCCTTTCCTGGGACTGCAGTATTAGATTGCGATGCAACCATTGCATGTTTACTGTATCCCTTGAACCTTCAAATCAACGATAAAAAAACACAGATATTGCATCGATATTGAATACAAGAGGCAAACTGTCGACTTATTTACAAGAGGAATAACTCTTCTAATACTTTGTGCTTTCAGCCGTTCCTGGGACAGCAGTATTAATTCCGATGCACCATTGCAGGTTAACTGTATCCCTTGGATCTTCAAATCAACAATGAAACACATAAATTGCATCGATATTGAATAAAAATGCAAAATGTTGACAAATTTATAAGAGGAGTAACTCTTCTAATAGTTCGTGTTTTGAGCCTTTCCTGGGACAGCAGTATTAGATTCCGATGCACCATTTCAGGTTTACTGTATCCCTAGGACCTTCAAATCAACGATGAAACACAGAAATTGCATCGATATTGAATACAAGAGGCAAAATGTCGACTTATTTACAAGAGGAATAACTCTTCTAATACTTCGTGCTTTGAGCCTTTCCTGGGACAGCAGTATTAATTCCGATGCACCATTGCAGGTTTACTGTATCCCTTGGACCTTCAAAACAACGATGAAACACTGAAATTGCATCGATATTTAATACAAAAGGCAAAATATCGACTTATTTACAAGAGGAGTAACTCTTCTAATAGTTCGTGCTTTGAGCCATTCCTTGGACAACAGTATTACATCCCGGTGCACCATTTCAGGTTTACTGTATCTCTTGGACCTTCAAATGAACGATGAAACACAGAAATTGCATCGATATTGAATACAAAAGGCAAAATGTCGACTTATTTACAAGAGGAGTAGCTCTTCTAATAGTTCATGCTTTGAGCCTTCCCTGGGACAGCAGTAATAGATTCCGATGCACCATTGCAGGTTTACTGTATCCCTTTGACCTTCAAAACAACGATGAAGCACAGAAATAGCATTGATATTGAATACAAAAGGCAAAATATCGACTTATTTACAAGAGGAGTAACTCTTCTAATAGTTCGTGATTTGAGCCTTTCCTGGGACTGCAGTATTAGATTCCGATGCACCATTGCAGGTTTACTGTATCCCTTGGCCCTTCAAATCAACGATGAAACACAGAAATTGCATCGATATTGAATACAAAAGGCAAAATATCGACTTATTTACAAGAGGAGTAACTCTTCTAATTGTTCGTGCTTTGAGCCTTTCCTGCGACTGCAGTATTAGATTCCGATGCACCATTGCAGGTTTACTGTATCCCTTGGACCTTCAAAACAACGATGAAACACAGAAACTGCATCGAAATTGAATACAAGAGGCAAAATGTCGACTTATTTACAAGAGGAATAACTCTTCTAATAGTTCGTGCTTTGAGCCTTCCCTGGGACAGCAGTATTAGATTCAGATGCACTATTGCAGGATTACTGTATCCCTTGGACCTTCAAATCAACGATGAAGCACAGAAATTGCATCGATATAGAATACAAAAGGCAAAATGTCGACTTATTTATATTAGGAGTAACTCTTCTAATAGTTCGTGTTATGAGCCTTTCCTGGGACAGCAGTATTAGATTCCGATGCACCATTTCAGGTTTACTGTATCCCTAGGACCTTCAAATCAACGATGAAACACAGAAATTGCATCGATATTTAATACAAAAGGCAAAATGTCGACCTATTTTTAAGAGGAGTAACTCTTCTAATAGTTCGTGCTTCGAGCCTCTCCTGCGACAGCAGTATTAGATTCCGATGCACCATTGCATGTTTACTGTATCCCTTGCACCTTCAAATCAACGATGAAAAACAGAAATTGCATCGATATTGAATACAAAAGCAAAATGTCGACTTATTTACAATAGGAGTAACTCTTCTAATAGTTCGTGCTTTGAGCCTATCCTGGGACAGCAGTATTAGATTCCGATGCAACCATTTCAGGTTTACTGTATCCCTTGGACATTTAAATCAACGATGAAACACAGAAATTGCATCGATATTGAATACAAGAGGCAAAATGTCGACTTATTTACAAGAGGAATAACTCTTCTATTAGTTCGTGCTTTGAGCCTTTCCTGGGACAGCAGTATTATTTCCGATGCACCATTGCAGGTTTACTGTATCCCTTGGACCTTCAAATCAACGATGAAACACAGAAATTGCATCGATATTGAATACAAAAGGCAAAATTTCGACTTACTTACAAGAGGAGTAACTCTTCTAATAGTTCGTGCTTTGAGCCTTTCCTGGGACAGCAGTATTAGATTCCTATGCACCATTGCAGGTTTACTGTATCCCTTGGCCCTTCAAATCAACGATGAAACACAGAAATTGCATCGATATTGAATACAAAAGGCAAAATATCGACATATTTACAAGAGAAGTAACTCTCCTAATAGTTCGTGCTTTGAGCCTTTCCTGGGACTGCAGTATTAGATTCCGATGCACCAATGCAGGTTTACTGTATCCCTTGGACCTTCAAATCAACGATGAAACACAGAAACTGCATCGATATTGAATACAAGAGGCAAAATGTCGACTTATTTACAAGAGGAATTACTCTTTTAATAGTTCGTGCTTTGAGCCTTTCCTGGGACAGCAGTATTAATTCCGATGCACCATTGCAGGTTTACTGTATCCCTTGGCCTTTCAAATCAACGATGAAACACAGACACTGCACCGATATTGAATACAAAAGGCAAAATAGCGACTTATTTACAAGAGGAGTAACTCTTCTAATAGTTCGTGCTTTGAGCCTTCCCTGGGACAGCAGTATTAGATTCAGATGCACCATTGCAGGATTACTGTATCCCTTGGACCTTCAAATCAACGATGAAGCACAGAAATTGCATCGATATTGAATACAAATGGCAAAATGTCGACTTATTTACAAGAGGAGTAACTCTTCTAATAGTTCGTGCTTTGAGCCTTTCCTGGGACACCAGTATTAGATTCCGATGCACCATTGCAGGTTTACTGTATCCCTTGGACCTTCAAATCAACGATGAAACACAGAAATTGCATCGATATTGAAAACAAAATGCAAAATGTCGATTTATTTATTAGAGGAGTAACTCTTCTAATAGTTCGTGCTTTGAGCCTTTCCTGGGACTGCAGTATTAGATTCCTATGCAACCATTGCAGGTTTACTGTATCCCCTGGACCTTCAAATCAACGATGAAACACAGAAATTGCATCGATATTGAATACAAAATGCAAAATGTCGACTTAATTACACGAGGAGTAACTCAACAAATAGTTCGTGCTTTGAGCCTTTCCTGGGACTGCAGTATTAGATTCCGATGCACCATTGCAGGTTTACTGTATCCCTTGGACCTCCAAATCATCAATGAAACACAGAAATTGCATCGATATTGAATAAAAATGCAAAATGTCGACTTATGTATAAGCGGAGTAACTTTTCTAATAGTTCGTGCTTTGAGCCTTTCCTGGGACAGCAGTATTAGATTCCGATGCACCTTTGCAGATTTACTGTATCCCTTGGACCTTCGAATCAACGATGAAACACAGAAATTGCTTCGATATTGAATACAAAAGGGAAAATGTCGACTTATTTATAAGAGCAGTAACTCTTCTAATAGTTCGTGCTTTGAGCCTCTCCTGGGCCAGCAGTATTAGATTCCGATGCACCATTGCATGTTTACTGTATTCCTTGCACCTTCAAATCAACGATGAAACACAGAAATTGCATCGATATTGAATACAGAAGGCAAAATGTCGACTTATTTACAAGAGGAGTAACTCTTCAAATTGTTCGTGTTTGAGCCTTTCCTAAGACAGCAGTATTAGATTCCGATGCACCATTGCAGGTTAACTGTATCCCTTGGACCTCCAAATCATCAATGAAACACAGAAATTGCATCGATATTGAATAAAAATGCAAAATGTCGACTTATTTATTAGAGGAGTAACTCTTCTAATAGTTCGTGATTTGAGCGTTTCCTGGGTCAGCAGTATTAGATCCCGATGCACCATTTCAGGTTTACTGTACCCTATGACCTTCAAATCAACGATGAAACACAGAAATTGCATCGATATTGAAACAAAAGGCAAAATGTAGACTTATTTATAAGAGCAGTAACTCTTCTAATAGTTCGTGCTTTGAGCCTCTTCTGGGACAGCAGTATTAGATTCCGATGCACCATTGCATGTTTACTGTATCCCTTGCACCTTCAAATCAACGATGAAACACAGAAATTGCATCGATATTGAATACAAAAGGCAAAATGTCGACTTATTTACAAGAGGAGTAACTCTTCTAATAGTTCGTGCTTTGAGCCATTCCTGGGACAGCAGTATTAGATTCCGATGCACCATTGCAGGATTACTGTATCCCTTGGACCTTCAAATCCACCATGAAACACAGAAATTGCATCGATATTGAATACAAAAGGCAAAATGTCAACTTATTTACAAGTTGAGTAACTTTTCTAATACTTCGTGCTTTGATCCTTTCCTGGGACAGCAGTATTAGATTCCGATGCACCATTGCAGGTTTACTGTATCCCTTGGACATTCAAATCAACGATGAAACACAGAGATTGCATCGATATTGAATACAAAATGCAAAATGTCGATTTATTTATTAGAGGAGTAACTCTTCTAATAGTTCGTGTTTTGAGCCTATCCCGGGACTGCAGTATTAGATTCCGATGCAACCATTGCATGTTTACTGTATCCCTTGGACCTTCAAATCAACGATGAAACACAGAAATTGCATCGATATTGAATACAAGATGCAAAATGTCGACTTATTTACAAGAGGAATAACTCTTCTAATACTTCGTGCTGTGAGCCTTTCCTGGGACAGCGGTATTTATTCCGATGCACCATTGCAGGTTTACTGTATCCCTTGGACCTTCAAATCAACGGTGAAATACAGAAATTGCATCGATATTGAATACAAAATGCAAAATGTCGACTTATTCACAAGAGGAGTAACTCTTCAAATAGTTCGTGCTTTGAGCCTTTCCTGGGACAGCAGTATTAGATTCCGATGCACCATTGCAGGTTTACTGTATCCCTTGGACCTTCAAATTAACAATGAAACACAGAACTTGCATCGATATTGAATACAAAAGGCAAAATGTCAACTTATTTACAAGTTGAGTTACTTTTCTAATACTTCGTGCTTTGAGCCTTTCCTGGGACAGCAGTATTAGATTCCGATGCACCATTTCAGGTTTACTGTATCCCTAGGACCTTCAAATCAACGATGAAACACAGAAATTGCATCGATATTTAATACAAAAGGCAAAATGTCGACCTATTTTTAAGAGCAGTAACTCTTCTAATAGTTCGTGCTTTGAGCCTTTCCTGGGACAGCAGTATTAGATTCCTATGCACCATTGCAGATTTACTGTATCCCTTGGACCTTCAAATCAACGATGTAAAACAGAAATTGCATCGATATTGAATACAAAAGGCATAATGTCGACTTATTTACAAGAGGAGTAAGTCTTCTAATAGTTCCTGCTTTGAGCCTTTTCTGGGACGGCAGTATTAGATTCCGATGCTCCATTTCAGGTTTACTGTATCCCTTGGACCTTCAAATCAACGATGAAACACAGAAATTGCATCGATATTGAATACAAGAGGCAAAATGTCGACTTATTTACAAGAGGAATAACTCTTCTATTAGTTCGTGCTTTGAGCCTTTCCTGGGACAGCAGTATTATTTCCGATGCACCATTGCAGGTTTACTGTATCCCTTGGACCTTCAAATCAACGATGAAACACAGAAATTGCATCGATATTGAATACAAAAGGCAAAATTTCGACTTACTTACAAGAGGAGTAACTCTTCTAATAGGTCGTGTTTTGAGCCTTTCCTGGGACAGCAGTATTAGATTCCTATGCACCATTGCAGGTTTACTGTATCCCTTGGCCCTTCAAATCAACGATGAAACACAGAAATTGCATCGATATTGAATACAAAAGGCAAAATATCGACATATTTACAAGAGGAGTAACTCTTCTAATAGTTCGTGCTTTGAGCCTTTCCTGGGACTGCAGTATTAGATTCCGATGCACCAATGCAGGTTTACTGTATCCCTTGGACCTTCAAATCAACGATGAAACACAGAAACTGCATCGATATTGAATACAAGAGGCAAAATGTCGACTTATTTACAAGAGGAATAACTCTTTTAATAGTTCGTGCTTTGAGCCTTCCCTGGGACAGCAGTATTAATTCCGATGCACCATTGCAGGTTTACTGTATCCCTTGGCCTTTCAAATCAACGATGAAACACAGACACTGCACCGATATTGAATACAAAAGGCAAAATAGCGACTTATTTACAAGAGGAGTAACTCTTCTAATAGTTTGTGCTTTGAGCCTTCCCTGGGACAGCAGTATTAGATTCAGATGCACCATTGCAGGATTACTGTATCCCTTGGACCTTCAAATCAACGATGAAGCACAGAAATTGCATCGATATTGAATACAAAAGGCAAAATGTCGACTTATTTACAAGAGGAGTAACTCTTCTAATAGTTCGTGCTTTGAGCCTTTCCTGGGACACCAGTATTAGATTCCGATGCACCATTGCAGGTTTACTGTATCCCTTGGACCTTCAAATCAACGATGAAACACAGAAATTGCATCGATATTGAAAACAAAATGCAAAATGTCGATTTATTTATTAGAGGAGTAACTCTTCTAATAGTTCGTGTATTGAGCCTTTCCTGGGACTGCAGTATTAGATTCCTATGCAACCATTGCAGGTTTACTGTATCCCCTGGACCTTCAAATCAACGATGAAACACAGAAATTGCATCGATATTGAATACAAAATGCAAAATGTCGACTTATTTACACGAGGAGTAACTCAACAAATAGTTCGTGCTTTGAGCCTTTCCTGGGACTGCAGTATTAGATTCCGATGCACCATTGCAGGTTTACTGTATCCCTTGGACCTCCAAATCATCAATGAAACACAGAAATTGCATCGATATTGAATAAAAATGCAAAATGTCGACTTATTTATAAGAGGAGTAACTTTTCTAATAGTTCGTGCTTTGAGCCTTTCCTGGGACAGCAGTATTAGATTCCGATGCACCTTTGCAGATTTACTGTATCCCTTGGACCTTCGAATCAACGATGAAACACAGAAATTGCTTCGATATTGAATACAAAAGGGAAAATGTCGACTTATTTATAAGAGCAGTAACTCTTCTAATAGTTCGTGCTTTGAGCCTCTCCTGGGCCAGCAGTATTAGATTCCGATGCACCATTGCATGTTTACTGTATCCCTTGGACCTTCAAATCAACGATGAAACACAGAAATTGCATCGATATTGAATACAAGATGCAAAATGTCGACTTATTTACAAGAGGAATAACTCTTCTAATACTTCGTGCTTTGAGCCTTTCCTGGGACAGCGGTATTAATTCCGATGCACCATTGCAGGTTTACTGTATCCCTTCGACCTTCAAATCAACAATGAAACACAGAAATTGCATCGATATTGAATAAAAATGCAAAATGTCGACTTATTTATAAGAAGAGTAACTCTTCTAATAGTTCGTGTTTTGAGCCTTTCCTGGGACAGCAGTATTAGATTCCGATGCACCATTGCAGGTTTACTGTATCCCTTGGCCCTTCAAATCAACGATGAAACACAGAAATTGCATCGATATTGAATACAAAAGGCAAAATATCGACTTATTTACAAGAGGAGTAACTCTTCTAATTGTTCGTGCTTTGAGCCATTCCTTGGACAACAGTATTACATCCCGGTGCACCATTTCAGGTTTACTGTATCTCTTGGACCTTCAAATGAACGATGAAACACAGAAATTGCATCGATATTGAATACAAAAGGCAAAATGTCGACTTATTTACAAGAGGAGTAGCTCTTCTAATAGTTCATGCTTTGAGCCTTCCCTGGGACAGCAGTAATAGATTCCGATGCACCATTGCAGGTTTACTGTATCCCTTTGACCTTCAAAACAACGATGAAGCACAGAAATAGCATTGATATTGAATACAAAAGGCAAAATATCGACTTATTTACAAGAGGAGTAACTCTTCTAATAGTTCGTGATTTGAGCCTTTCCTGGGACTGCAGTATTAGATTCCGATGCACCATTGCAGGTTTACTGTATCCCTTGGCCCTTCAAATCAACGATGAAACACAGAAATTGCATCGATATTGAATACAAAAGGCAAAATATCGACTTATTTACAAGAGGAGTAACTCTTCTAATTGTTCGTGCTTTGAGCCTTTCCTGCGACTGCAATATTAGATTCCGATGCACCATTGCAGGTTTACTGTATCCCTTGGACCTTCAAAACAACGATGAAAAACAGAAACTGCATCGAAATTGAATACAAGAGGCAAAATGTCGACTTATTTACAAGAGGAATAACTCTTCTAATAGTTCGTGCTTTGAGCCTTCCCTGGGACAGCAGTATTAGATTCAGATGCACTATTGCAGGATTACTGTATCCCTTGGACCTTCAAATCAACGATGAAGCACAGAAATTGCATCGATATAGAATACAAAAGGCAAAATGTCGACTTATTTATATTAGGAGTAACTCTTCTAATAGTTCGTGTTATGAGCCTTTCCTGGGACAGCAGTATTAGATTCCGATGCACCATTTCAGGTTTACTGTATCCCTAGGACCTTCAAATCAACGATGAAACACAGAAATTGCATCGATATTTAATACAAAAGGCAAAATGTCGACCTATTTTTAAGAGGAGTAACTCTTCTAATAGTTCGTGCTTCGAGCCTCTCCTGCGACAGCAGTATTAGATTCCGATGCACCATTGCATGTTTACTGTATCCCTTGCACCTTCAAATCAACGATGAAAAACAGAAATTGCATCGATATTGAATACAAAAGCAAAATGTCGACTTATTTACAATAGGAGTAACTCTTCTAATAGTTCGTGCTTTGAGCCTATCCTGGGACAGCAGTATTAGATTCCGATGCAACCATTTCAGGTTTACTGTATCCCTTGGACCTTTAAATCAACGATGAAACACAGAAATTGCATCGATATTGAATACAAGAGGCAAAATGTCGACTTATTTACAAGAGGAATAACTCTTCTATTAGTTCGTGCTTTGAGCCTTTCCTGGGACAGCAGTATTATTTCCGATGCACCATTGCAGGTTTACTGTATCCCTTGGACCTTCAAATCAACGATGAAACACAGAAATTGCATCGATATTGAATACAAAAGGCAAAATTTCGACTTACTTACAAGAGGAGTAACTCTTCTAATAGTTCGTGCTTTGAGCCTTTCCTGGGACTGCAGTATTAGATTCCGATGCACCAATGCAGGTTTACTGTATCCCTTGGACCTTCAAATCAACGATGAAACACAGAAACTGCATCGATATTGAATACAAGAGGCAAAATGTCGACTTATTTACAAGAGGAATTACTCTTTTAATAGTTCGTGCTTTGAGCCTTTCCTGGGACAGCAGTATTAATTCCGATGCACCATTGCAGGTTTACTGTATCCCTTGGCCTTTCAAATCAACGATGAAACACAGACACTGCACCGATATTGAATACAAAAGGCAAAATAGCGACTTATTTACAAGAGGAGTAACTCTTCTAATAGTTCGTGCTTTGAGCCTTCCCTGGGACAGCAGTATTAGATTCAGATGCACCATTGCAGGATTACTGTATCCCTTGGACCTTCAAATCAACGATGAAGCACAGAAATTGCATCGATATTGAATACAAATGGCAAAATGTCGACTTATTTACAAGAGGAGTAACTCTTCTAATAGTTCGTGCTTTGAGCCTTTCCTGGGACACCAGTATTAGATTCCGATGCACCATTGCAGGTTTACTGTATCCCTTGGACCTTCAAATCAACGATGAAACACAGAAATTGCATCGATATTGAAAACAAAATGCAAAATGTCGATTTATTTATTAGAGGAGTAACTCTTCTAATAGTTCGTGCTTTGAGCCTTTCCTGGGACTGCAGTATTAGATTCCTATGCAACCATTGCAGGTTTACTGTATCCCCTGGACCTTCAAATCAACGATGAAACACAGAAATTGCATCGATATTGAATACAAAATGCAAAATGTCGACTTAATTACACGAGGAGTAACTCAACAAATAGTTCGTGCTTTGAGCCTTTCCTGGGACTGCAGTATTAGATTCCGATGCACCATTGCAGGTTTACTGTATCCCTTGGACCTCCAAATCATCAATGAAACACAGAAATTGCATCGATATTGAATAAAAATGCAAAATGTCGACTTATGTATAAGCGGAGTAACTTTTCTAATAGTTCGTGCTTTGAGCCTTTCCTGGGACAGCAGTATTAGATTCCGATGCACCTTTGCAGATTTACTGTATCCCTTGGACCTTCGAATCAACGATGAAACACAGAAATTGCTTCGATATTGAATACAAAAGGGAAAATGTCGACTTATTTATAAGAGCAGTAACTCTTCTAATAGTTCGTGCTTTGAGCCTCTCCTGGGCCAGCAGGATTAGATTCCGATGCACCATTGCATGTTTACTGTATTCCTTGCACCTTCAAATCAACGATGAAACACAGAAATTGCATCGATATTGAATACAGAAGGCAAAATGTCGACTTATTTACAAGAGGAGTAACTCTTCAAATTGTTCGTGTTTGAGCCTTTCCTAAGACAGCAGTATTAGATTCCGATGCACCATTGCAGGTTAACTGTATCCCTTGGACCTCCAAATCATCAATGAAACACAGAAATTGCATCGATATTGAATAAAAATGCAAAATGTCGACTTATTTATTAGAGGAGTAACTCTTCTAATAGTTCGTGATTTGAGCCTTTCCTGGGTCAGCAGTATTAGATCCCGATGCACCATTTCAGGTTTACTGTACCCTATGACCTTCAAATCAACGATGAAACACAGAAATTGCATCGATATTGAAACAAAAGGCAAAATGTAGACTTATTTATAAGAGCAGTAACTCTTCTAATAGTTCGTGCTTTGAGCCTCTTCTGGGACAGCAGTATTAGATTCCGATGCACCATTGCATGTTTACTGTATCCCTTGCACCTTCAAATCAACGATGAAACACAGAAATTGCATCGATATTGAATACAAAAGGCAAAATGTCGACTTATTTACAAGAGGAGTAACTCTTCTAATAGTTCGTGCTTTGAGCCATTCCTGGGACAGCAGTATTAGATTCCGATGCACCATTGCAGGATTACTGTATCCCTTGGACCTTCAAATCCAACATGAAACACAGAAATTGCATCGATATTGAATACAAAAGGCAAAATGTCAACTTATTTACAAGTTGAGTAACTTTTCTAATACTTCGTGCTTTGATCCTTTCCTGGGACAGCAGTATTAGATTCCGATGCACCATTGCAGGTTTACTGTATCCCTTGGACATTCAAATCAACGATGAAACACAGAGATTGCATCGATATTGAATACAAAATGCAAAATGTCGATTTATTTATTAGAGGAGTAACTCTTCTAATAGTTCGTGTTTTGAGCCTATCCCGGGACTGCAGTATTAGATTCCGATGCAACCATTGCATGTTTACTGTATCCCTTGGACCTTCAAATCAACGATGAAACACAGAAATTGCATCGATATTGAATACAAGATGCAAAATGTCGACTTATTTACAAGAGGAATAACTCTTCTAATACTTCGTGCTGTGAGCCTTTCCTGGGACAGCGGTATTTATTCCGATGCACCATTGCAGGTTTACTGTATCCCTTGGACCTTCAAATCAACGGTGAAATACAGAAATTGCATCGATATTGAATACAAAATGCAAAATGTCGACTTATTCACAAGAGGAGTAACTCTTCAAATAGTTCGTGCTTTGAGCCTTTCCTGGGACAGCAGTATTAGATTCCGATGCACCATTGCAGGTTTACTGTATCCCTTGGACCTTCAAATTAACAATGAAACACAGAACTTGCATCGATATTGAATACAAAAGGCAAAATGTCAACTTATTTACAAGTTGAGTTACTTTTCTAATACTTCGTGCTTTGAGCCTTTCCTGGGACAGCAGTATTAGATTCCGATGCACCATTTCAGGTTTACTGTATCCCTAGGACCTTCAAATCAACGATGAAACACAGAAATTGCATCGATATTTAATACAAAAGGCAAAATGTCGACCTATTTTTAAGAGCAGTAACTCTTCTAATAGTTCGTGCTTTGAGCCTTTCCTGGGACAGCAGTATTAGATTCCTATGCACCATTGCAGATTTACTGTATCCCTTGGACCTTCAAATCAACGATGTAAAACAGAAATTGCATCGATATTGAATACAAAAGGCATAATGTCGACTTATTTACAAGAGGAGTAAGTCTTCTAATAGTTCCTGCTTTGAGCCTTTTCTGGGACGGCAGTATTAGATTCCGATGCTCCATTTCAGGTTTACTGTATCCCTTGGACCTTCAAATCAACGATGAAACACAGAAATTGCATCGATATTGAATACAAGAGGCAAAATGTCGACTTATTTACAAGAGGAATAACTCTACTATTAGTTCGTGCTTTGAGCCTTTCCTGGGACAGCAGTATTATTTCCGATGCACCATTGCAGGTTTACTGTATCCCTTGGACCTTCAAATCAACGATGAAACACAGAAATTGCATCGATATTGAATACAAAAGGCAAAATTTCGACTTACTTACAAGAGGAGTAACTCTTCTAATAGTTCGTGTTTTGAGCCTTTCCTGGGACAGCAGTATTAGATTCCTATGCACCATTGCAGGTTTACTGTATCCCTTGGCCCTTCAAATCAACGATGAAACACAGAAATTGCATCGATATTGAATACAAAAGGCAAAATATCGACATATTTACAAGAGGAGTAACTCTTCTAATAGTTCGTGCTTTGAGCCTTTCCTGGGACTGCAGTATTAGATTCCGATGCACCAATGCAGGTTTACTGTATCCCTTGGACCTTCAAATCAACGATGAAACACAGAAACTGCATCGATATTGAATACAAGAGGCAAAATGTCGACTTATTTACAAGAGGAATAACTCTTTTAATAGTTCGTGCTTTGAGCCTTCCCTGGGACAGCAGTATTAATTCCGATGCACCATTGCAGGTTTACTGTATCCCTTGGCCTTTCAAATCAACGATGAAACACAGACACTGCAC
Source organism: Schistocerca cancellata (assembly GCF_023864275.1). NCBI lineage: Eukaryota > Metazoa > Arthropoda > Insecta > Orthoptera > Acrididae > Schistocerca > Schistocerca cancellata. The sequence continues at coordinate 95,458,867 of NC_064627.1, forward strand.
CGATATTGAATACAAAAGGCAAAATAGCGACTTATTTACAAGAGGAGTAACTCTTCTAATAGTTTGTGCTTTGAGCCTTCCCTGGGACAGCAGTATTAGATTCAGATGCACCATTGCAGGATTACTGTATCCCTTGGACCTTCAAATCAACGATGAAGCACAGAAATTGCATCGATATTGAATACAAAAGGCAAAATGTCGACTTATTTACAAGAGGAGTAACTCTTCTAATAGTTCGTGCTTTGAGCCTTTCCTGGGACACCAGTATTAGATTCCGATGCACCATTGCAGGTTTACTGTATCCCTTGGACCTTCAAATCAACGATGAAACACAGAAATTGCATCGATATTGAAAACAAAATGCAAAATGTCGATTTATTTATTAGAGGAGTAACTCTTCTAATAGTTCGTGTATTGAGCCTTTCCTGGGACTGCAGTATTAGATTCCTATGCAACCATTGCAGGTTTACTGTATCCCCTGGACCTTCAAATCAACGATGAAACACAGAAATTGCATCGATATTGAATACAAAATGCAAAATGTCGACTTATTTACACGAGGAGTAACTCAACAAATAGTTCGTGCTTTGAGCCTTTCCTGGGACTGCAGTATTAGATTCCGATGCACCATTGCAGGTTTACTGTATCCCTTGGACCTCCAAATCATCAATGAAACACAGAAATTGCATCGATATTGAATAAAAATGCAAAATGTCGACTTATTTATAAGAGGAGTAACTTTTCTAATAGTTCGTGCTTTGAGCCTTTCCTGGGACAGCAGTATTAGATTCCGATGCACCTTTGCAGATTTACAGTATCCCTTGGACCTTCGAATCAACGATGAAACACAGAAATTGCTTCGATATTGAATACAAAAGGGAAAATGTCGACTTATTTATAAGAGCAGTAACTCTTCTAATAGTTCGTGCTTTGAGCCTCTCCTGGGCCAGCAGTATTAGATTCCAATGCACCATTGCATGTTTACTGTATCCCTTGGACCTTCAAATCAACGATGAAACACAGAAATTGCATCGATATTGAATACAAGATGCAAAATGTCGACTTATTTACAAGAGGAATAACTCTTCTAATACTTCGTGCTTTGAGCCTTTCCTGGGACAGCGGTATTAATTCCGATGCACCATTGCAGGTTTACTGTATCCCTTCGACCTTCAAATCAACAATGAAACACAGAAATTGCATCGATATTGAATAAAAATGCAAAATGTCGACTTATTTATAAGATGAGTAACTCTTCTAATAGTTCGTGTTTTGAGCCTTTCCTGGGACAGCAGTATTAGATTCCGATGCACCATTTCAGGTTTACTGTATCCCTTGGACCTTCAAATCAACAATTAAACACAGAAATTGCATCGATATTGAATACAAAAGGCAAAATGTCAACTTATTTACAAGTTGAGTAACTTTTCTAATACTTCGTGCTTTGAGCCTTTCCTGGGACAGCAGTATTAGATTCCGATGCACCATTGCATGTTTACTGTATCCCTTGCACCTTCAAATCAACGATGAAACACAGAAATTGCATCGATATTGAATACAAAAGGCAAAATGTCGACTTATTTACAAGAGGAGTAACTCTTCTAATTGTTCGTGCTTTGAGCCATTCCTGGGACAGCAGTATTAGATTCCGATGCACCATTGCAGGATTACTGTATCCCTTGGACCTTCAAATCAACGATGAAACACAGAAATTGCATCGATATTGAATGCAAAAGGCAAAATGTCAACTTATTTACAAGTTGAGTAACTTTTCTAATACTTCGTGCTTTGATCCTTTCCTGGGACAGCAGTATTAGATTCCGATGCACCATTGCAGGTTTACTGTATCCCTTGGACATTCAAATCAACGATGAAACACAGAGATTGCATCGATATTGAATACAAAATGCAAAATGTCGATTTATTTATTAGCGGAGTAACTCTTCTAATAGATCGTGTTTTGAGCCTATCCCGGGACTGCAGTATTAGATTCCGATGCAACCATTGCATGTTTACTGTATCCCTTGGACCTTCAAATCAACGATGAAACACAGAAATTGCATCGATATTGAATACAAGATGCAAAATGTCGACTTATTTACAAGAGGAATAACTCTTCTAATACTTCGTGCTTTGAGCCTTTCCTGGGACAGCGGTATTAATTCCGATGCACCATTGCAGGTTTACTGTATCCCTTGGACCTTCAAATCAACGATGAAACACAGAAATTGCATCGATATTTAATACAAAAGGCAAAATGTCGACCTATTTTTAAGAGGAGTAACTCTTCTAATAGTTCGTGCTTTGAGCCTTTCCTGGGACAGCAGTATTAGATTCCTATGCACCATTGCGGATTTACTGTATCCCTTGGACCTTGAAATCAACGATGTAAAACAGAAATTGCATCGATATTGAATACAAAAGGCATAATGTCGACTTATTTACAAGAGGAGTAAGTCTTCTAATAGTTCCTGCTTTGAGCCTTTCCTGGGACAGCAGTATTAGATTCCGATGCTCCATTTCAGGTTTACTGTATCCCTTGGACCTTCAAATCAACGATGAAACACAGATATTGCATCGATATTGAATACAAAAGGCAAAATGTCGACTAATTTACAAGAGGAGTAACTCTTCTAATAGTTCGTGCTTTGAGCCTTTCCTGGGACAGCAGTATTAGATTCCGATGCACCATTTCAGGTTTACTGTATCCCTTGGACCTTCAAATCAACGATGAAACATAGAGATTGCATCGATATTGCATACAAAAGGCAAAATGTCGACTTATTTACAAAAGGAGTAACTCTTCTAACAGTTCGTGTTTTGAGCCTTCCCTGGGACAGCAGTATTAGATTCAGATACACCATTGCAGGATTACTGTATCCCTTGGACCTTCAAATCAACGATGAAACACAGAAATTGCATCGATATTGAATACAAAAGGCAAAATATTGACTTATTTATAAGAGCAGTAACTCTTCTAATAGTTCGTGCTTTGAGCCTCTCCAGGGACAGCAGTATTAGATTCCGATGCACCATTGCATGTTTACTGTATTCCTTGCACCTTCAAATCAACGATGGAACACAGAAATTGCATCGATATTGAATACAAAAGGCAAAATTTCGACTTATTTACAAGAGGAGTAACCCTTCTAATAGTTCGTGTTTGAGCCTTTCCTGGGACAGAAGTATTAGATTCCGATGCACCATTGCAGGATTACTGTATCCCTTGGACGCTCAAATCAACGATGAAGCACAGAAATTGCATCGATATAGAATACAAAAGGCAAAATGTCGACTTATTTACAAGAGGAGTAACTCTTCTAATAGTTCGTGCTTTGAGCCTTTCCTGGGACAGCAGTATTAGATTCCGATGCACCATTGCAGGATTACTGTATCCCTTGGACCTTCAAATCAACGATGAAACACAGAAATTACATCGATATTGAATACAAAAGGCAAAATGTCAACTTATTTACAAGATGAGTAACTTTTCTAATACTTCGTGCTTTGATCCTTTCCTGGGACAGCAGTATTAGATTCCGATGCACCATTGCAGGTTTACTGTATCCCTTGGACCTTCAAATCAACGATGAAACACAGAAATTGCATCGATATTGAATACAAAATGTAAAATGTCGATTTATTTATTAGAGGAGTAACTCTTCTAATAGTTCGTGTTTTGAGGCTATCCTGGGACTGCAGTATTAGATTCCGATGCAACCATTGCATGTTTACTGTATCCCTTGGACCTTCAAATCAACGATGAAACACAGAAATTGCATCGATATTGAATACAAGAGGCAAAATGTCGACTTATTTACAAGAGGAATAACTCTTCTAATACTTCGTGCTTTGAGCCCTTCCTGGGACAGCAGTATTAGATTACGATGCACCATTGCAGGTTTACTGTATCCCTTCGACCTTCAAATCAACAATGAAACACAGAAATTGAATCGATATTGAATAAAAATGCAAAATGTCGACTTATTTATAAGAAGAGTAACTCTTCTAATAGTTCGTGTTTTGAGCCTTTCCTGGGACAGCAGTATTAGATTCCGATGCACCATTTCAGGTTTACTCTATCCCTAGGACCTTCAAATCAACGATGAAACACAGAAATTGCATCGATATTTAATACAAAAGGCAAAATGTCGACCTATTTATAAGAGCAGTAACTCTTCTAATAGTTCGTGCTTTGAGCCTTCCCTGGGACAGCAGTAATAGATTCAGATGCACCATTGCAGGATTACTGTATCCCTTGGACCTTCAAATCAACGATGAAGCACAGAAATTGCATCGATATTGAATACAAATGGCAAAATGTCGACTTATTTACAAGAGGAGTAACTCTTCTAATAGTTCGTGCTTTGAGCCTTTCCTGGGACACCAGTATTAGATTCCGATGCACCATTGCAGGTTTACTGTATCCCTTGGACCTTCAAATCAACGATGAAACACAGAAATTGCATCGATATTGAAAACAAAATGCAAAATGTCGATTTATTTATTAGAGGAGTAACTCTTCTAATAGTTCGTGCTTTGAGCCTTTCCTGGGACTGCAGTATTAGATTCCTATGCAACCATTGCAGGTTTACTGTATCCCCTGGACCTTCAAATCAACGATGAAACACAGAAATTGCATCGATATTGAATACAAAATGCAAAATGTCGACTTATTTACACGAGGAGTAACTCAACAAATAGTTCGTGCTTTGAGCCTTTCCTGGGACTGCAGTATTAGATTCCGATGCACCATTGCAGGTTTACTGTATCCCTTGGACCTCCAAATCATCAATGAAACACAGAAATTGCATCGATATTGAATAAAAATGCAAAATGTCGACTTATTTATAAGAGGAGTAACTTTTCTAATAGTTCGTGCTTTGAGCCTTTCCTGGGACAGCACTATTAGATTCCGATGCACCTTTGCAGATTTACTGTATCCCTTGGACCTTCGAATCAACGATGAAACACAGAAATTGCTTCGATATTGAATACAAAAGGGAAAATGTCGACTTATTTATAAGAGCAGTAACTCTTCTAATAGTTCGTGGTTTGAGCCTCTCCTGGGCCAGCAGTATTAGATTCCGATGCACCATTGCATGTTTACTGTATTCCTTGCACCTTCAAATCAACGATGAAACACAGAAATTGCATCGATATTGAATACAGAAGGCAAAATGTCGACTTATTTACAAGAGGAGTAACTCTTCAAATTGTTCGTGTTTGAGCCTTTCCTAAGACAGCAGTATTAGATTCCGATGCACCATTGCAGGTTAACTGTATCCCTTGGACCTCCAAATCATCAATGAAACACAGAAATTGTATCGATATTGAATAAAAATGCAAAATGTCGACTTATTTATTAGAGAAGTAACTCTTCTAATAGTTCGTGATTTGAGCCTTTCCTGGGTCAGCAGTATTAGATCCCGATGCACCATTTCAGGTTTACTGTACCCTATGACCTTCAAATCAACGATGAAACACAGAAATTGCATCGATATTGAAACAAAAGGCAAAATGTAGACTTATTTATAAGAGCAGTAACTCTTCTAATAGTTCGTGCTTTGAGCCTCTTCTGGGACAGCAGTATTAGATTCCGATGCACCATTGCATGTTTACTGTATCCCTTGCACCTTCAAATCAACGATGAAACACAGAAATTGCATCGATATTGAATACAAAAGGCAAAATGTCGACTTATTTACAAGAGGAGTAACTCTTCTAATAGTTCGTGCTTTGAGCCATTCCTGGGACAGCAGTATTAGATTCCGATGCACCATTGCAGGATTACTGTATCCCTTGGACCTTCAAATCAACGATGAAACACAGAAATTGCATCGATATTGAATACAAAAGGCAAAATTTCAACTTATTTACAAGTTGACTAACTTTTCTAATACTTCGTGCTTTGATCCTTTCCTGGGACAGCAGTATTAGATTCCGATGCACCATTGCAGGTTTACTGTATCCCTTGGACATTCAAATCAACGATGAAACACAGAGATTGCATCGATATTGAATACAAAATGCAAAATGTCGATTTATTTATTAGAGGAGTAACTCTTCTAATAGTTCGTGTATTGAGCCTATCCCGGGACTGCAGTATTAGATTCCGATGCAACCATTGCATGTTTACTGTATCCCTTGGACCTTCAAATCAACGATGAAACACAGAAATTGCATCGATATTGAATACAAGATGCAAAATGTCGACTTATTTACAAGAGGAATAACTCTTCTAATACTTCGTGCTTTGAGCCTTTCCTGGGACAGCGGTATTAATTCCGATTCACCATTGCAGGTTTACTGTATCCCTTGGACCTTCAAATCAACGGTGAAATACAGAAATTGCATCGATATTGAATACAAAATGCAAAATGTCGACTTATTCACAAGAGGAGTAACTCTTCAAATAGTTCGCGCTTTGAGCCTTTCCTGGGACAGCAGTATTAGATTCCGATGCACCATTGCAGGTTTACTGTATCCCTTGGACCTTCAAATCAACAATGAAACACAGAAATTGCATCGATATTGAATACAAAAGGCAAAATGTCAACTTATTTACAAGTTGAGTAACTTTTCTAATACTTCGTGCTTTGAGCCTTTCCTGGGACAGCAGTATTAGATTCCGATGCACCATTTCAGGTTAACTGTATCCCTAGGACCTTCAAATCAACGATGAAACACAGAAGTTGCATCGATATTTAATACAAAACGCAAAATGTCGACCTATTTTTAAGAGCAGTAACTCTTCTAATAGTTCGTGCTTTGAGCCTTTCCTGGGACAGCAGTATTAGATTCCTATGCACCATTGCAGATTTACTGTATCCCTTGGACCTTCAAATCAACGATGTAAAACAGAAATTGCATCGATATTGAATACAAAAGGCATAATGTCGACTTATTTACAAGAGGAGTAAGTCTTCTAATAGCTCCTGCTTTGAGCCTTTTCTGGGACAGCAGTATTAGATTACGATGCTCCATTTCAGGTTTACTGTATCCCTTGGCCCTTCAAATCAACGATGAAACACAGAAATTGCATTGATATTGAATACAAAAGGCAAAATATCGACATATTTACAAGAGGAGTAACTCTTCTAATAGTTCGTGCTTTGAGCCTTTCCTGGGACTGCAGTATTAGATTCCGATGCACCAATGCAGGTTTACTGTATCCCTTGGACCTTCAAATCAACGATGAAACACAGAAACTGCATCGATATTGAATACAAGAGGCAAAATGTCGACTTATTTACAAGAGGAATAACTCTTTTAATAGTTCGTGCTTTGAGCCTTTCCTGGGACAGCCGTATTAATTCCGATGCACCATTGCAGGTTTACTGTATCCCTTGGCCTTTCAAATCAACGATGAAACACAGACACTGCACCGATATTGAATACAAAAGGCAAAATAGCGACTTATTTACAAGAGGAGTAACTCTTCTAATAGTTCGTGCTTTGAGCCTTCCCTGGGACAGCAGTATTAGATTCAGATGCACCATTGCAGGATTACTGTATCCCTTGGACCTTCAAATCAACGATGAAGCACAGAAATTACATCGATATTGAATACAAAAGTAAAATGTCGACTTATTTACAAGAGGAGTAACTCTTCTAATAGTTCGTGCTTTGAGCCTTTCCTGGGACACCAGTATTAGATTCCGATGCACCATTGCAGGTTTACTGTATCCCTTGGACCTTCAAATCAACGATGAAACACAGAAATTGCATCGATATTGAAAACAAAATGCAAAATGTCGATTTATTTATTAGAGGAGTAACTCTTCTAATAGTTCGTGTATTGAGCCTTTCCTGGGACTGCAGTATTAGATTCCTATGCAACCATTGCAGGTTTACTGTATCCCCTGGACCTTCAAAACAACGATGAAACACAGAAATTGCATCGATATTGAATACAAAATGCAAAATGTCGACTTATTTACACGAGGAGTAACTCAACAAATAGTTCGTGCTTTGAGCCTTTCCTGGGACTGCAGTATTAGATTCCGATGCACCATTGCAGGTTTACTGTATCCCTTGGACCTCCAAATCATCAATGAAACACAGAAATTGCATCGATATTGAATAAAAATGCAAAATGTCGACTTATTTATAAGAGGAGTAACTTTTCTAATAGTTCGTGCTTTGAGCCTTTCCTGGGACAGCAGTGTTAGATTCCGATGCATCTTTGCAGATTTACTGTATCCCTTGGACCTCCGAATCAACGATGAAACACAGAAATTGCTTCGATATTGAATACAAAAGGGAAAATGTCGACTTATTCATAAGAGCAGTAACTCTTCTAATAGTTCGTGCTTTGAGCCTCTCCTGGGCCAGCAGTATTAGATTCCGATGCACCATTGCATGTTTACTGTATTCCTTGCACCTTCAAATCAACGATGAAACACAGAAATTGCATCGATATTGAATACAAGATGCAAAATGTCGACTTATTTACAAGAGGAATAACTCTTCTAATACTTCGTGCTTTGAGCCTTTCCTGGGACAGCGGTATTAATTCCGATGCACCATTGCAGGTTAACTGTATCCCTTGGACCTCCAAATCATCAGTGAAACACAGAAATTGCATCGATATTGAATAAAAATGCAAAATGTCGACTTATTTATTAGAGGCGTAACTCTTCTAATAGTTCGTGATTTGAGCCTTTCCTGGGTCAGCAGTATTAGATCCCGATGCACCATTTCAGGTTTACTGTACCCTATGACCTTCAAATCAACGATGAAACACAGAAATTGCATCGATATTGAAACAAAAGGCAAAATGTAGACTTATTTATAAGAGCAGTAACTCTTCTAATAGTTCGTGCTTTGAGCCTCTTCTGGGACAGCTGTATTAGATTCCGATGCACCATTGCATGTTTACTGTATCCCTTGCACCTTCAAATCAACGATGAAACACAGAAATTGCATCGATATTGAATACAAAAGGCAAAATGTCGACTTATTTACAAGAGGAGTAACTCTTCTAATAGTTCGTGCTTTGTGCCATTCCTGGGACAGCAGTATTAGATTCCGATGCACCATTGCAGGATTACTGTATCCCTTGGACCTTCAAATCAACGATGAAACACAGAAATTGCATCGATATTGAATACAAAAGGCAAAATGTCAACTTATTTACAAGTTGAGTAACTTTTCTAATACTTCGTGCTTTGATCCTTTCCTGGGACAGCAGTATTAGATTCCGATGCACCATTGCAGGTTTACTGTATCCCTTGGACATTCAAATCAACGATGAAACACAGAGATTGCATCGATATTGAATACAAAATGCAAAATGTCGATTTATTTATTAGAGGAGTAACTCTTCTAATAGTTCGTGTTTTCAGCCTATCCCGGGACTGCAGTATTAGATTCCGATGCAACCATTGCATGTTTACTGTATCCCTTGGACCTTCAAATCAACGATGAAACACAGAAATTGCATCGATATTGAATACAAGATGCAAAATGTCGACTTATTTACAAGAGGAATAACTCTTCTAATACTTCGTGCTTTGAGCCTTTCCTGGGACAGCGGTATTAATTCCGATGCACCATTGCAGGTTTACTGTATCCCTTGGACCTTCAAATCAACGGTGAAATACAGAAATTGCATCGATATTGAATACAAAATGCAAAATGTCGACTTATTCACAAGAGGAGTAACTCTTCAAATAGTTCGTGCTTTGAGCCTTTCCTGGGACAGCAGTATTAGATTCCGATGCACCATTGCAGGTTTACTGTATCCCTTGGACCTTCAAATCAACAATTAAACACAGAAATTGCATCGATATTGAATACAAAAGGCAAAATGTCAACTTATTTACAAGTTGAGTAACTTTTCTAATACTTCGTGCTTTGAGCCTTTCCTGGGACAGCAGTATTAGATTCCGATGCACCATTTCAGGTTTTTTGTATCCCTAAGACCTTCAAATCAACGATGAAACACAGAAATTGCATCGATATTTAATACAAAAGGCAAAATGTCGACCTATTTTTAAGAGCAGTAACTCTTCTAATAGTTCGTGCTTTGAGCCTTTCCTGGGACATCAGTATTAGATTCCTATGCACAATTGCAGATTTACTGTATCCCTTGGACCTTCAAATCAACGATGTAAAACAGAAATTGCATCGATATTGAATACAAAAGGCATAATGTCGACTTATTTACAAGAGGAGTAAGTCTTCTAATAGTTCCTGCTTTGAGCCTTTCCTGGGACAGCAGTATTAGATTCCGATGCTCCATTTCAGGTTTACTGTATCCCTTGGACCTTCAAATCAACGACGAAACACAGATATTGCATCGATATTGAATACAAAAGGCAAAATGTCGACTAATTTACAAGAGGAGTAACTCTTCTAATAGTTCGTGCTTTGAGCCTTTCCTGGGACAGCAGTATTAGATTCCGATGCACCATTTCAGGTTTACTGTATCCCTTGGACCTTCAAATCAACGATGAAACATAGAGATTGCATCGATATTGCATACAAAAGGCAAAATGTCGACTTATTTACAAAAGGAGTAACTCTTCTAACAGTTCGTGTTTTGAGCCTTCCCTGGGACAGCAGTATTAGATTCAGATACACCATTGCAGGATTACTGTATCCCTTGGACCTTCAAATCAACGATGAAACACAGAAATTGCATCGATATTGAATACAAAAGGCAAAATATTGACTTATTTATAAGAGCAGTAACTCTTCTAATAGTTCGTGCTTTGAGCCTCTCCTGGGACAGCAGTATTAGATTCCGATGCACCATTGCATGTTCACTGTATTCCTTGCACCTTCAAATCAACGATGGAACACAGAAATTGCATCGATATTGAATACAAAAGGCAAAATGTCGACTTATTTACAAGAGGAGTAACCCTCCTAATAGTTCGTGCTTTGAGCCTTTCCTGGGACAGAAGTATTAGATTCCGATGCACCATTGCAGGATTACTGTATCCCTTGGACCCTCAAATCAACGATGAAGCACAGAAATTGCATCGATATAGAATACAAAAGGCAAAATGTCGACTTATTTACAAGAGGAGTAACTCTTCTAATAGTTGGTGCTTTGAGCCTTTCCTGGGACAGCAGTATTAGATTCCGATGCACCATTGCAGGATTACTGTATCCCTTGGACCTTCAAATCAACGATGAAACACAGAAATTACATCGATATTGAATACAAAAGGCAAAATGTCAACTTATTTACAAGATGAGTAACTTTTCTAATACTTCGTGCTTTGATCCTTTCCTGGGACAGCAGTATTAGATTCCGATGCACCATTGCAGGTTTACTGTATCCCTTGGACCTTCAAATCAACGATGAAACACAGAAATTGCATCGATATTGAATACAAAATGCAAAATGTCGATTTATTTATTAGAGGAGTAACTCTTCTAATAGTTCGTGTTCTGAGCCTATCCTGGGACTGCAGTATTAGATTCCGATGCAACCATTGCATGTTTACTGTATCCCTTGGACCTTCAAATCAACGATGAAACACAGAAATTGCATCGATATTGAATACAAGAGGCAAAATGTCGACTTATTTACAAGAGGAATAACTCTTCTAATACTTCGTGCTTTGAGCCCTTCCTGGGGCAGCAGTATTAGATTCCGATGCACCATTGCAGGTTTACTGTATCCCTTCGACCTTCAGATCAACAATGAAACACAGAAATTGCATCGATATTGAATAAAAATGCAAAATGTCGACTTATTTATAAGAAGAGTAACTCTTCTAATAGTTCGTGTTTTGAGCCTTACCTGGGACAGCAGTATTAGATTCCGATGCACCATTTCAGGTTTACTGTATCCCTAGGACCTTCAAATCAACGATGAAACACAGAAATTGCATCGATATTTAATACAAAAGGCAAAATGACGACCTATTTATAAGAGCAGTAACTCTTCTAATAGTTCGTGCTTTGAGCCTCTCCTGGGACAGCAGTATTAGATTCCGATGCACCATTGCATGTTTACTGTATCCCTTGCACCTTAAAATCAACGATGAAACACAGAAATTGCATCGATATTGAATACAAAAGAAAAATCTCGACTTATTTACCATAGGAGTAACTCTTCTAATAGTTCGTTCTTTGAGCCTTTCCTGGGACAGCAGTATTAGATTCCTATGCACCATTGCAGGTTTACTGTATCGCTTGGACCTTCAAATCATGATTAAACACATAAATTGCATCGATATTGAATACAAAAGGCATAATGTCGACTTATTTACAAGAATAGTAAGTCTTCTAATAGTTCCTGCTTTGAGCCTTTCCTGGGACAGCAGTATTAGATTCCGATGCACCATTTCAGGTTTACTGTATCCCTTGGACCTTCAAATCAACGATGAAACACAGATATTGCATCGATATTGAATACAAAAGGAAATGTCGACTTATTTACAAGAGGAGTAACTCTTCTAATGGTTCGTGCTTTGAGCCTTTCCTGGGACAGCAGTATTAGATTCCAATGCACCATTGCAGGTTTACTGTATCCCTTGGACCTTCAAATCAACGATGAAGCACAGAAATTTCATCGATATAGAATACAAAAGGCAAAATGTCGACTTATTTACAAGATGAGTAACTCTTCTAATAGTTCGTGCTTTGAGCCTTTCCTGGGACAGCAGTATTAGATTCCGATGCACCATTGCAGGATTACTGTATCCCTTGGACCTTCAAATCAACGATGAAACACAGAAATTGCATCGATATTGAATACAAAAGGCAAAATGTCAACTTATTTACAAGATGAGTAACTTTTCTAATAATTCGTGCTTTGATCCTTTCCTGGGACAGCAGTATTAGATTCCGAAGCACCATTGTAGGTTTACTGTATCCCTTGGACCCTCAAATCAACGATGAAACACAGAAATTGCATCGATATTTAATACAAAATGCAAAATGTCGATTTATTTATTAGAGGAGTAACTCTTCTAATAGTTCGTGTTTTGAGCCTTTCCTGGGACTGCAGTATTATATTGCGATGCAACCATTGCATGTTTACTGTATCCCTTGAACCTTCAAATCAACGATAAAAAAACACAGATATTGCATCGATATTGAATACAAGAGGCAAACTGTCGACTTATTTACAAGAGGAATAACTCTTCTAATACTTCGTGCTTTCAGCCGTTCCTGGGACAGCAGTATTAATTCCGATGCACCATTGCAGGTTTACTGTATCCCTTGGACCTTCAAATCAACGATGAAACACAGAAATTGCATCGATATTGAATACAAATTGCAAAATGTCGACTTATTTACAAGAGGAGTAACTCTTCAAATAGTTCGTGCTTTGAGCCTTTCCTGGGACAGCAGTATTAGATTCCGATGCACCATTGCAGGTTTACTGTATCCCTTGGATCTTCAAATCAACAATGAAACACATAAATTGCATCGATATTGAATAAAAATGCAAAATGTCGACATATTTATAAGAGGAGTAACTCTTCTAATAGTTCGTGTTTTGAGCCTTTCCTGGGACAGCAGTATTAGATTCCGATGCACCATTTCAGGTTTACTGTATCCCTAGGACCTTCAAATCAACGATGAAACACAGAAATTGCATCGATATTGAATACAAGACGCAAAATGTCGACTTATTTACAAGAGGAATAACTCTTCTAATACTTCGTGCTTTGAGCCTTTCCTGGGACAGCAGTATTAATTCCGATGCACCATTGCAGGTTTACTGTATCCCTTGGACCTTCAAATCAACGATGAAACACAGAAATTGCATCGATATTGAATACAAAATGCAAAATGTCGACTTATTTACAAGAGGAATAACTCTTCAAATAGTTCGTGCTTTAAGCCTTTCCTGGGACAGCAGTATTAGATTCCGATGCACCATTAAAGGTTTACTGTATCCCTTGGACCTTCAAATCAACAATGAAACACAGAAATTGCATCGATATTGAATAAAAATGCAAAATGTCGACTTATTTATAAGAGGAGTGACTCTTCTAATAGTTCGTCTTTTGAGCTTTTCCTGGGACAGCAGTATTAGATTCCGATGCACCATTTCAGGTTTACTGTATCCCTAGGACCTTCAAAAAAACGATGAAACACTGAAATTGCATCGATATTTAATACAAAAGGCAAAATATCGACTTATTTACAAGAGGAGTAACTCTTCTAATAGTTCGTGCTTTGAGCCATTCCTTGGACAACAGTATTACATCCCGGTGCACCATTTCAGGTTTACTGTATCTCTTGGACCTTCAAATGAACGATGAAACACAGAAATTGCATCGATATTGAATACAAAAGGCGAAATGTCGACTTATTTACAAGAGGAGTGGCTCTTCTAATAGTTCATGCTTTGAGCCTTCCGTGGGACAGCAGTAATAGATTCCGATGCACCATTGCAGGATTACTGTATCCCTTTGACCTTCAAAACAACAATGAATCACAGAAATAGCATCGATATTGAATACAAAAGGCAAAATATCGACTTATTTACAAGAGGAGTAACTCTTCTAATAGTTCGTGATTTGAGCCTTTCCTGGGACTGCAGTATTAGATTCCGATGCACCATTGCAGGTTTACTGTATCCCTTGGACCTTCAAATCAACGATGAAACACAGAAATTGCATCGATATTGAATACAAGCGGCAAAATGTCGACTTATTTACAAGAGGAATAACTCTTCTAATAGTTCGTGCTTTGAGCCTTTCCTGGGACAGCAGTATTAGATTCCGATGCACCATTGCAGGTTTACTGTATCCCTTGGACCTTCAAATCAACGATGAAACACAGAAACTGCATCGAAATTGAATACAAGAGGCAAAATGTCGACTTATTTACAAGAGGAATAACTCTTCTAATAGTTCGTGCTTTGAGCCTTCCCTGGGACAGCAGTATCAGATTCAGATGCACCATTGCAGGATTACTGTATCCCTTGGACCTTCAAATCAACGATGAAGCACAGAAATTGCATCGATATAGAATACAAAAGGCAAAATTTCGACTTATTTATAAGAGGAGTAACTCTTCTAATAGTTCGTGTTATGAGCCTTTCCTGGGACAGCAGTATTAGATTCCGATGCACCATTTCAGGTTTACTGTATCCCTAGGACCTTCAAATCAACGATGAAACACAGAAATTGCATCGATATTTAATACAAAAGGCAAAATGTCGACTAATTTATAATAGCAGTAACTCTTCTAATAGTACGTGCTTCGAGCCTCTCCTGCGACAGCAGTATTAGATTCCGATGCACCATTGCATGTTTAGTGTATCCCTTGCACCTTCAAATCAACGATGAAAAACAGAAATTGCATCGATATTGAATACAAAAGCAAAATGTCGACTTATTTACAATAGGAGTAACTCTTCTAATAGTTCGTGCTTTGAGCCTATCCTGGGACAGCAGTATTAGATTCCGATGCACCATTTCAGGTTTACTGTATCCCTTGGACCTTTAAATCAACGATGAAACAAAGAAATTGCATCGATATTGAATACAAGAGGCAAAAAGTCGACTTATTTACAAGAGGAATAACTCTTCTATTAGTTCGTGCTTTGAGCCTTTCCTGGGACAGCAGTATTATTTCCGATGCACCATTGCAGGTTTACTGTATCCCTTGGACCTTCAAATCAACGATGAAACACAGAAATTTCATCGATATTGAATACAAAAGGCAAAATTTCGACTTACTTACAAGAGGAGTAACTCTTCTAATAGTTCGTGCTTTGAGCCTTTCCTGGGACAGCAGTATTAGATTCCTATGCACCATTGCAGGTTTACTGTATCCCTTGGCCCTTCAAATCAACGATGAAACACAGAAAATGCATCGATATTGAATACAAAAGGCAAAATATCGACATATTTACAAGAGGAGTAACTCTTCTAATAGTTCGTGCTTTGAGCCTTTCCTGGGACTGCAGTATTAGATTCCGATGCACCAATGCAGGTTTACTGTATCCCTTGGACCTTCAAATCAACGATGAAACACAGAAACTGCATCGATATTGAATACAAGAGGCAAAATGTCGACTTATTTACAAGAGGAATAACTCTTTTAATAGTTCGTGCTTTGAGCCTTTCCTGGGACAGCAGTATTAATTCCGATGCACCATTGCAGGTTTACTGTATCCCTTGGCCTTTCAAATCAACGATGAAACACAGACACTGCACCGATATTGAATACAAAAGGCAAAATAGCGACTTATTTACAAGAGGAGTAACTCTTCTAATAGTTCGTGCTTTGAGCCTTCCCTGGGACAGCAGTATTAGATTCAGATGCACCATTGCAGGATTACTGTATCCCTTGGACCTTCAAATCAACGATGAAGCACAGAAATTGCATCGATATTGAATACAAAAGGCAAAATGTCGACTTATTTACAAGAGGAGTAACTCTTCTAATAGTTCGTGCTTTGAGCCTTTCCTGGGACACCAGTATTAGATTCCGATGCACCATTGCAGGTTTACTGTATACCTTGGACCTTCAAATCAACGATGAAACACAGAAATTGCATTGATATTGAAAACAAAATGCAAAATGTCGATTTATTTATTAGAGGAGTAACTCTTCTAATAGTTCGTATTTTGAGCCTTTCCTGGGACTGCAGTATTAGATTCCTATGCAACCATTGCAGGTTTACTGTATCCCCTGGACCTTCAAATCAACGATGAAACACAGAAATTGCATCGATATTGAATACAAAATGCAAAATGTCGACTTATTTACACGAGGAGTAACTCAACAAATAGTTCGTGCTTTGAGCCTTTCCTGGGACTGCAGTATTAGATTCCGATGCACCATTGCAGGTTTACTGTATCCCTTGGACCTCCAAATCATCAATGAAACACAGAAATTGCATCGATATAAAATAAAAATGCAAAATGTCGACTTATTTATAAGAGGAGTAACTTTTCTAATAGTTCGTGCTTTGAGCCTTTCCTGGGACAGCAGTATTAGATTCCGATGCACCATTGCAGGTTTACTGTATCTTTTGGACCTTCAAATCAACGATGAAACACTGAAATTGCATCGATATTGAATACAAAATGCAAAATGTCGACTTATTTACAAGAGGAGTAAACCTTCTAATGGTTCGTGCTTTGAGCCTTTCCTGGGACAGCAGTATTAGATTCCGATGCACCATTGCAGGTTTACTGTATCCCTTGGCCCTTCAAATCAACGATGAAACACAGAAATTGCATCGATATTGAATACAAAAGGCAAAATATCGACTTATTTACAAGAGGAGTAACTCTTCTAATTGTTCGTGCTTTGAGCCTTTCCTGCGACTGCAGTATTAGATTCCGATGCACCATTGCAGGTTTACTGTATCCCTTGGACCTTCAAATCAACGATGAAACACAGAAACTGCATCGAAATTGAATACAAGAGGCAAAATGTCGACTTATTTACAAGAGGAATAACTCTTCTAATAGTTCGTGCTTTGAGCCTTCCCTGGGACAGCAGTATTAGATTCAGATGCACCATTGCAGGATTACTGTATCCCTTGGACCTTCAAATCAACGATGAAGCACAGAAATTGCATCGATATAGAATACAAAAGGCAAAATGTCGACTTATTTATAAGAGGAGTAACTCTTCTAATAGTTCGTGTTATGAGCCTTTCCTGGGACAGCAGTATTAGATTCCGATGCACCATTTCAGGTTTACTGTATCCCTAGGACCTTCAAATCAACGATGAAACACAGAAATTGCATCGATATTTAATACAAAAGGCAAAATGTCGACTTATTTATAATAGCAGTAACTCTTCTAATAGTTCGTGCTTCGAGCCTCTCCTGCGACAGCAGTATTAGATTCCGATGCACCATTGCATGTTTACTGTATCCCTTGCACCTTCAAATCAACGATGAAAAACAGAAATTGCATCGATATTGAATACAAAAGCAAAATGTCGACTTATTTACAATAGGAGTAACTCTTCTAATAGTTCGTGCTTTGAGCCTATCCTGGAACAGCAGTATTAGATTCCGATGCACCATTTCAGGTTTACTGTATCCCTTGGACCTTTAAATCAACGATGAAACACAGAAATTGCATCGATATTGAATACAAGAGGGAAAATGTCGACTTATTTACAAGAGGAATAACTCTTCTATTAGTTCGTGCTTTGAGCCTTTCCTGGGACAGCAGTATTATTTCCGATGCACCATTGCAGGTTTACTGTATCCCTTGGACCTCAAAATCAACGATGAAACACAGAAATTGCATCGATATTGAATACAAAAGGCAAAATTTCGACTTACTTACAAGAGGAGTAACTCTTCTAATAGTTCGTGCTTTGAGCCTTTCCTGGGACAGCAGTATTAGATTCCCATGCACCATTGCAGGTTTACTGTATCCCTTGGCCCTTCAAATCAACGATGAAACACAGAAATTGCATCGATATTGAATACAAAAGGCAAAATATCGACATATTTACAAGAGGAGTAACTCTTCTAATAGTTCGTGCTTTGAGCCTTTCCTGGGACTGCAGTATTAGATTCCGATGCACCAATGCAGGTTTACTGTATCCCTTGGACCTTCAAATCAACGATGAAACACAGAAACTGCATCGATATTGAATACAAGAGGCAAAATGTCGACTTATTTACAAGAGGAATAACTCTTTTAATAGTTCGTGCTTTGAGCCTTTCCTGGGACAGCAGTATTAATTCCGATGCACCATTGCAGGTTTACTGTATCCCTTGGCCTTTCAAATCAACGATGAAACACAGACACTGCACCGATATTGAATACAAAAGGCATAATAGCGACTTATTTACAAGAGGAGTAACTCTTCTAATAGTTCGTGCTTTGAGCCTTCCCTGGGACAGCAGTATTAGATTCAGATGCACCATTGCAGGATTACTGTATCCCTTGGACCTTCAAATCAACGATGAAGCACAGAAATTGCATCGATATTGAATACAAAAGGCAAAATGTCGACTTATTTACAAGAGGAGTAACTCTTCTAATAGTTCGTGCTTTGAACCTTTCCTGGGACACCAGTATTAGATTCCGATGCTCCATTGCAGGTTTACTGTATCCCTTGGACCTTCAAATCAACGATGAAACACAGAAATTGCATTGATATTGAAAACAAAATGCAAAATGTCGATTTATTTATTAGAGGAGTAACTCTTCTAATAGTTCGTGTTTTGAGCCTTTCCTGGGACTGCAGTATTAGATTCCTATGCAACCATTGCAGGTTTACTGTATCCCCTGGACCTTCAAATCAACGATGAAACACAGAAATTGCATCGATATTGAATACAAAATGCAAAATGTCGACTTATTTACACGAGGAGTAACTCAACAAATAGTTCGTGCTTTGAGCCTTTCCTGGGACTGCAGTATTAGATTCCGATGCACCATTGCAGGTTTACTGTATCCCTTGGACCTCCAAATCATCAATGAAACACAGAAATTGCATCGATATTGAATAAAAATGCAAAATGTCGACTTATTTATAAGAGGAGTAACTTTTCTAATAGTTCGTGCTTTGAGCCTTTCCTGGGACAGCAGTATTAGATTCCGATGCACCTTTGCAGATTTACTGTATCCCTTGGACCTTCGAATCAACGATGAAACACAGAAATTGCTTCGATATTGAATACAAAAGGGAAAATGTCGACTTATTTATAAGAGCAGTAACTCTTCTAATAGTTCGTGCTTTGAACCTCTCCTGGGCCAGCAGTATTAGATTCCGATGCACCATTGCATGTTTACTGTATTCCTTGCACCTTCAAATCAACGATGAAACACAGAAATTGCATCGATATTGAATACAGAAGGCAAAATGTCGACTTATTTACAAGAGGAGTAACTCTTCAAATAGTTCGTGCTTTGAGCCTTTCCTAAGACAGCAGTATTAGATTCCGATGCACCATTGCAGGTTAACTGTATCCCTTGGACCTCCAAATCATCAATGAAACACAGAAATTGCATCGATATTGAATAAAAATGCAAAATGTCGACTTATTTATTAGAGGAGTAACTCTTCTAATAGTTCGTGATTTGAGCCTTTCCTGGGTCAGCAGTATTAGATCCCGATGCACCATTTCAGGTTTACTGTACCCTATGACCTTCAAATCAACGATGAAACACAGAAATTGCATCGATATTGAAACAAAAGGCAAAATGTAGACTTATTTATAAGAGCAGTAACTCTTCTAATAGTTCGTGCTTTGAGCCTCTTCTGGGACAGCAGTATTAGATTCCGATGCACCATTGCATGTTTACTGTATCCCTTGCACCTTCAAATCAACGATGAAACACAGAAATTGCATCGATATTGAATACAAAAGGCAAAATGTCGACTTATTTACAAGAGGAGTAACTCTTCTAATAGTTCGTGCTTTGAGCCATTCCTGGGACAGCAGTATTAGATTCCGATGCACCATTGCAGGATTACTGTATCCCTTGGACCTTCAAATCAACGATGAAACACAGAAATTGCATCGATATTGAATACAAAAGGCAAAATGTCAACTTATTTACAAGTTGAGTAACTTTACTAATACTTCGTGCTTTGATCCTTTCCTGGGACAGCAGTATTAGATTCCGATGCACCATTGCAGGTTTACTGTATCCCTTGGACATTCAAATCAACGATGAAACACAGAGATTGCATCGATATTGAATACAAAATGCAAAATGTCGATTTATTTATTAGAGGAGTAACTCTTCTAATAGTTCGTGATTTGAGCCTATCCCGGGACTGCAGTATTAGATTCCGATGCAACCATTGCATGTTTACTGTATCCCTTGGACCTTCAAATCAACGATGAAACACAGAAATTGCATCGATATTGAATACAAGATGCAAAATGTCGACTTATTTCGTGCTTTGAGCCTTTCCTGGGACAGCGGTATTAATTCCGATGCACCATTGCAGGTTTACTGTATCCCTTGGACCTTCAAATCAACGGTGAAATACAGAAATTGCATCGATATTGAATACAAAATGCAAAATGTCGACTTATTCACAAGAGGAGTAACTCTTCAAATAGTTCGTGCTTTGAGCCTTTCCTGGGACAGCAGTATTAGATTCCGATGCACCATTGCAGGTTTACTGTATCCCTTGGACCTTCAAATCAACAATGAAACACAGAAATTGCATCGATATTGAATACAAAAGGCAAAATGTCAACTTATTTACAAGTTGAGTAACTTTTCTAATACTTCGTGGTTTGAGCCTTTCCTGGGACAGCAGTATTAGATTCCGATGCACCATTTCAGGTTTACTGTATCCCTAGGACCTTCAAATCAACGATGAAACACAGAATTGCATCGATATTTAATACAAAAGGCAAAATGTCGACCTATTTTTAAGAGCAGTAACTCTTCTAATAGTTCGTGCTTTGAGCCTTTCCTGGGACAGCAGTATTAGATTCCTATGCACCATTGCAGATTTACTGTATCCCTTGGACCTTCAAATCAACGATGTAAAACAGAAATTGCATCGATATTGAATACAAAAGGCATAATGTCGACTTATTTACAAGAGGAGTAAGTCTTCTAATAGTTCCTGCTTTGAGCCTTTCCTGGGACAGCAGTATTAGATTCCGATGCTCCATTTCAGGTTTACTGTATCCCTTGGACCTTCAAATCAACGATGAAACACAGATATTGCATCGATATTGAATACAAAAGGCAAAATGTCGACTTATTTACAAGAGGAGTAACTCTTCTAATAGTTCGTGCTTTGAGCCTTTCCTGGGACAGCAGTATTAGATTCCGATGCACCATTTCAGGTTTACTGTATCCCTTGGACCTTCAAATCAACGATGAAACATAGAAATTGCATCGATATTGAATACAAAAGGCAAAATGTCGACTTATTTACAAAAGGAGTAACTCTTCTAACAGTTCGTGTTTTGAGCCTTCCCTGGGACAGCAGTATTAGATTCAGATACACCATTGCAGGATTACTGTATCCCTTGGACCTTCAAATGAACGATGAAACACAGAAATTGCATCGATATTGAATACAAAAGGCAAAATGTTGACTTATTTATAAGAGCAGTAACTCTTCTAATAGTTCGTGCTTTGAGCCTCTCCTGGGACAGCAGTATTAGATTCCGATGCACCATTGCATGTTTACTGTATTCCTTGCACCTTCAAATCAACGATGGAACACAGAAATTGCATCGATATTGAATACAAAAGGCAAAATGTCGACTTATTTACATGAGGAGTAACCCTTCTAATAGTTCGTGCTTTGAGCCTTTCCTGGGACAGAAGTATTAGATTCCGATGCACCATTGCAGGATTACTGTATCCCTTGGACCTTCAAATCAACGATGAAGCACAGAAATTGCATCGATATAGAATACAAAAGGCAAAATGTCGACTTATTTACAAGAGGAGTAACTCTTCTAATAGTTCGTGCTTTGAGCTTTTCCTGGGACAGCAGTATTAGATTCCGATGCACCATTGCAGGATTACTGTATCCCTTGGAGCTTCAAATCAACGATGAAACACAGAAATTACATCGATATTGAATACAAAAGGCAAAATGTCAACTTATTTACAAGATGAGTAACTTTTCTAATACTTCGGGTTTTGATCCTTTCCTGGGACAGCAGTATTAGATTCCGATGCACCATTGCAGGTTTACTGTATCCCTTGGACGTTCAAATCAACGATGAAACACAGAAATTGCATCGATATTGAATACAAAATGCAAAATGTCGATTTATTTATTAGAGGAGTAACTCTTCTAATAGTTCGTGTTTTGAGCCTATCCTGGGACTGCAGTATTAGATTCCGATGCAACCATTGCATGTTTACTGTATCCCTTGGACCTTCAAATCAACGATGAAACACAGAAATTGCATCGATATTGAACACAAGAGGCAAAATGTCGACTTATTTACAAGAGGAATAACTCTTCTAATACTTCGTGCTTTGAGCCTTTCCTGGGACAGCGGTATTAATTCTGATGCACCATTGCAGGTTTACTGTATCCCTTGGACCTTCAAATCAACGGAGAAATACAGAAATTGCATCGATATTGAATACAAAATGCAAAATGTCGACTTATTCACAAGAGGAATAACTCTTCAAATAGTTCGTGCTTTGAGCCCTTCCTGGGACAGCAGTATTAGATTCCGATGCACCATTGCAGGTTTACTGTATCCCTTGGACCTTCAAATCAACAATGAAACACAGAAATTGCATCGATATTGAATAAAAATGCAAAATGTCGACTTATTTATAAGAAGAGTAACTCTTCTAATAGTTCGTGTTTTGAGCCTTTCCTGGGACAGCAGTATTAGATTCCGATGCACCATTTCAGGTTTACTGTATCCCTAGGACCTTCAAATCAACGATGAAACACAGAAATTGCATCGATATTTAATACAAAAGGCAAAATGTCGACCTATTTATAAGAGCAATAACTCTTCTAATAGTTCGTGCTTTGAGCCTCTCCTGGGACAGCAGTATTAGATTCCGATGCACCATTGCATGTTTACTGTATCCCTTGCACCTTAAAATCAACGATGAAACACAGAAATTGCATCGATATTGAATACAAAAGAAAAATCTCGACTTATTTACCATAGGAGTAACTCTTCTAATAGTTCGTTCTTTGAGCCTTTCCTGGGACAGCAGTATTAGATTCCTATGCACCATTGCAGGTTTACTGTATCGCTTGGACCTTCAAATCATGATTAAACACATAAATTGCATCGATATTGAATACAAAAGGCATAATGTCGACTTATTTACAAGAATAGTAAGTCTTCTAATAGTTCCTGCTTTGAGCCTTTCCTGGGACAGCAGTATTAGATTCCGATGCACCATTTCAGGTTTACTGTATCCCTTGGACCTTCAAATCAACGATGAAACACAGATATTGCATCGATATTGATTACAAAAGGAAATGTCGACTTATTTACAAGAGGAGTAACTCTTCTAATGGTTCGTGCTTTGAGCCTTTCCTGGGACAGCAGTATTAGATTCCGATGCACCATTGCACGTTTACTGTATCCCTTGGACCTTCAAATCACCGATGAAACATAGAAATTGCATCGATATTGAATACAATAGGCAAAATGTCGACTTATTTACAAGAGGAGTAACTCTTCTAACAGTTCGTGCTTTGAGCTTTCCCTGGGACAGCAGTATTAGATTCAGATACACCATTGCAGGATTACTGTATCCCTTGGACCTTCAAATCAACGATGAAACACAGAAATTGCATCGATATTGAATACAAAAGGCAAAATGTCGACTTATTTACAAGAGGAGTAACTCTTCTAATAGTTCGTGCTTTGAGCCTTTCCTGGGACAGCAGTATTAGATTCCGATGCACCATTGCAGGTTTACTGTATCTCTTGGACCTTCAAATCAACGATGAAACACAGAAATTGCATCGATATTGAATACAAAATGCAAAATGTTGACTCATTTACAAGAGGAGTAACTATTCAAATAGTTCGTGCTTTGAGCCTTTCCTAAGACAGCAGTATTAGATTCCGATGCACCATTGCAGGTTAACTGTATCCCTTCGACCTCCAAATCATCAAAGAAACACAGAAATTGCATCGATATTGAATAAAAATGCAAAATGTCGACTTATATATAAGAGGAGTAACTCTTCTAATAGTTCGTGCTTTGAGCCTTTCCTGGGACAGCAGTATTATATCCCGATGTACCATTTCAGGTTTACTGTACCCTAGGACCTTCAAATCAACGATGAAACACAGAAATTGCATCGATATTGAATACAAAAGGCAAAATGTCGACTTATTTATAAGAGCAGCAACTCTTCTAAAAGTTCGTGCTTTGAGCCTCTCCTGGGACAGCAGTATTAGATTCCGATGCACCATTGCATGTTTACTGTATTCCTTGCACCTTCAAATCAACGATGAAACACAGAAATTGCATCGATATTGAATACAAAAGGCAAAATGTCGACTTATTTACAAGAGGAGTAACTCTTCTATTAGTTCGTGCTTTGAGCCTTTCCTGGGACAGCAGTATTAGATTCCGATGCACCATTGCAGGTTTACTGTATCCCTTGGACCTTCAAATCAACGATGAAACACAGAAATTGCATCGATATTGAATACAAAATGCAAAATATCGATTTATTTATTAGAGGAGTAACTCTTCTAATAGTTCGTGTTTTGAGCCTTTCCTGGGACTGCAGTATTAGATACCGATGCAACCATTGCATGTTTACTGTATCCCTTGAACCTTCAAATCAACGATAAAATAACACAGAAATTGCATCGATATTGTATACAAGAGGCAAACTGTCGACTTATTTACAAGAGGAATAACTTTTCTAATACTTCGTGCTTTGAGCCGTTCCTGGGACAGCAGTATTAATTCCGATCACCATTGCAGGTTTACTGTATCCCGTGGACCTTCAAATCAACGATGAAACACAGATATTGCATCGATATTGAATACAAAATGCAAAATGTCGACTTATTTACAAGAGGAGTAACCCTTCAAATAGTTCGTGTTTTGAGCCTTTCCTGGGACAGCAGTATTAGATTCCGATGCACCATTGCAGGTTAACTGTATCCCTTGGACCTCCAAATCATCAATGAAACACAGAAATTGCATCGATATTGAATAAAAATGCAAAATGTCGACTTATTTATAAGAGGAGTAACTCTTCTAATAGTTCGTGCTTTGAGCCTTTCCTGGGACACAAGTATTAGATCCCGATACACCATTTCAGGTTTACTGTAACCCTAGGACCTTCAAATCAACGATGAAACACAGAAATTGCATCGATATTGAATACAAAAGGCAAAATGTCGACTTATTTATAAGAGCAGTAACTCTTCTATTAGTTCGTGCCTTGAGCCTCTCCTGGGACAGCAGTATTAGATTCCGATGCACCATTGCAGGATAACTGTATCCCTTGGACCTTCAAATCATCAACGAAACACAGAAATTGCATCGATATTGAATAAAAATGCAAAATGTCGACTTATTTATAAGAGGAGTAACTCTTCTAATAGTTCGTGCTTTGAGCCTTTCCTGGGACAGCAGTATTAGATCCCGATGCACCATTTCAGGTTTATTGTATCTCTTGGACCTTCAAATCAAAGATGAAACACAGATATTGCATCGATATTGAATACAAAAGGCAAAATGTCGACTTATTTACAAGAGGAGTAGCTCTTCTAATAGTTCATGATTTGAGCCTTCCCTGGGACAGCAGTATTAGATTCCGATGCACCATTGCAGGATTACTGTATCCCTTTGACCTTAAAATCAACGATGAAGCACAGAAAGAGCATCGATATTGAATACAAAAGGCAAAATATCGACTTATTTACAAGAGGAGTAACTCTTCTAATAGTTCGTGATTTGAGCCTCTCCTGGGACAGCAGTATTAGATTCCGATGCACCATTGCACGTTTACTGTATCCCTTGGACCTTCAAATCACCGATGAAACATAGAAATTGCATCGAAATTGAATACAATAGGCAAAATGTCGACTTATTTACAAGAGGAGTAACTCTTCTAACAGTTCGTGCTTTGAACTTTCCCTGGGACAGCAGTATTAGATTCAGATGCACCATTGCAGGATTACTGTATCCCTTGGACATTCAAATCAACGATGAAGCACAGAAATTTCATCGATATAGAATACAAAAGGCAAATTGTCGACTTATTTACAAGATGAGTAACTCTTCTAATAGTTCGTGCTTTGAGCCTTTCCTGGGACAGCAGTATTAGATTCCGATGCACCATTGCACGTTTACTGTATCCCTTGGACCTTCAAATCACCGATGAAACATAGAAATTGCATCGATATTGAATACAATAGGCAAAATGTCGACTTATTTACAAGAGGAGTAACTCTTCTAACAGTTCGTGCTTTGAACTTTCCCTGGGACAGCAGTATTAGATTCAGATACACCATTTCAGGATTACTGTATCCCTTGGACCTTCAAATCAACGATGAAACACAGAAATTGCATCGATATTGAATACAAAACGCAAAATGTCGACTTATTTACAAGAGGAGTAACTCTTCTAATAGTTCGTGCTTTGAGCCTTTCCTGGGACAGCAGTATTAGATTCCGATGCACCATTGCAGGTTTACTGTATCTCTTGGACCTTCAAATCAACGATGAAACACAGAAATTGCATCGATATTGAATACAAAATGCAAAATGTTGACTCATTTACAAGAGGAGTAACTCTTCAAATAGTTCGTGCATTGAGCCTTTCCTAAGACAGCAGTATTAGAATCCGATGCACCATTGCAGGTTAACTGTATCCCTTGGACCTCCAAATCATCAAAGAAACACAGAAATTGCATCGATATTGAATATAAGTGCAAAATGTCGACTTATTTATAAGAGGAGTAACTCTTCTAATATTTCGTGCTTTGAGCCTTTCCTGGGACAGCAGTATTAGATCCCGATGCACCATTTCAGGTTTACTGTACCCTAGGACCTTCAAATCAACGATGAAACACAGAAATTGCATCGATATTGAATACAAAAGGCAAAATGTCGACTTATTTACAAGAGGAGTAACTCTTCTAATAGTTCGTGCTTTGAGCCTTTCCTGGGACAGCAGTATTAGATTCCGATGCACCATTGCAGGTTTACTGTATCCCTTGGACCTTCAAATCAACGATGAAACACAGAAATTGCATCGATATTGAATACAAAATGCCAAATATCGATTTATTTATTAGAGGAGTAACTCTTCTAATAGTTCGTGTCTTGAGCCTTTCCTGGGACTGCAGTATTAGATTCCGATGCAACCATTGCATGTTTACTGTCTCCCTTGAACCTTCAAATCAACGATAAGAAAACACAGAAATTGCATCGATATTGTATACAAGAGGCAAACTGTCGACTTATTTACAAGAGGAATAACTTTTCTAATACTTCGTGCTTTGAGCCGTTCCTGGGACAGCAGTATTAATTCCGATGCACCATTGCAGGTTTACTGTATCCCTTGGACCTCCAAATCATCAATGAAACACAGAAATTGCATCGATATTGTATAAAAATGCAAAATGTCGACTTATTTATAAGAGGAGTAACTCTTCTAATAGTTCGTGCTTTGAGCCTTTCCTGGGACAGCAGTATTAGATCCCGATACACCATTTCAGGTTTACTGTAACCCTAGGACCTTCAAATCAACGATGAAACACAGAAATTGCATCGATATTGAATACAAAAGGCAAAATGTCGACTTTTTTATAAGAGCAGTAACTCTTCTATTAGTTCGTGCTTTGAGCCTCTCCTGTGACAGCAGTATTAGATTCCGATGCACCATTGCAGGATAACTGTATCCCTTGGACCTTCAAATCATCAACGAAACACAGAAATTGCATCGATATTGAATAAAAATGCAAAATGTCGACTTATTTATAAGAGGAGTAACTCTTCTAATAGTTCGTGCTTTGAGCCTTTCCTGGGACAGCAGTATTAGATCCCGATGCACCATTTCAGGTTTATTGTATCTCTTGGACCTTCAAATCAAAGATGAAACACAGATATTGCATCGATATTGAATACAAAAGGCAAAATGTCGACTTATTTACAAGAGGAGTAGCTCTTCTAATAGTTCATGATTTGAGCCTTCCCTGGGACAGCAGTATTAGATTCCGATGCACCATTGCAGGATTACTGTATCCCTTTGACCTTCAAATCAACGATGAAGCACAGAAAGAGCATCGATATTGAATACAAAAGGCAAAGTATCGACTTATTTACAAGAGGAGTAACTCTTCTAATAGTTCGTGATTTGAGCCTTTCCTGGGACTGCAGTATTAGATTCCGATGCACCATTGCAGGTTTACTGTATCCCTTGGACATTCAAATCAACGATGAAACACAGAAATTGCATCGATATTTAATAAAAAATGCAAAATGTCGATTTATTTATTAGAGGAGTAACTCTTCTAATAGTTCGTGTTTTGAGCCTTTCCTGGGACTGCAGTATTAGATTGCGATGCTACCATTGCATGTTTACTGTATCCCTTGAACCTTCAAATCAACGATAAAAAAACACAGATATTGCATCGATATTGAATACAAGAGGCAAACTGTCGACTTATTTACAAGAGGAATAACTCTTCTAATACTTTGTGCTTTCAGCCGTTCCTGGGACAGCAGTATTAATTCCGATGCACCATTGCAGGTTTACTGTATCCCTTGGACCTTCAAATCAACGATGAAACACAGAAATTGCATCGATATTGAATACAAAATGCAAAATGTCGACTTAATTACAAGAGGAGTAACTCTTCAAATAGTTCGTGCTTTGAGCCTTTCCTGGGACAGCAGTATTTGATTCCGATGCACCATTGCAGGTTTACTGTATCCCTTGGATCTTCAAATCAACAATGAAACACATAAATTGCATCGATATTGAATACAGAAGGCAAAATGTCGACATATTTATAAGAGGAGTAACTCTTCTAATAGTTCGTGTTTTGAGCCTTTCCTGGGACAGCAGTATTAGATTCCGATGCACCATTTCAGGTTTACTGTATCCCTAGGACCTTCAAATCAACGATGAAACACAGAAATTGCATCGATATTGAATACAAGAGGCAAAATGTCGACTTATTTACAAGAGGAATAACTCTTCTAATACTTCGTGCTTTGAGCCTTTCCTGGGACAGCAGTATTAATTCCGATGCACCATTGCAGGTTTACTGTATCCCCTGGACCTTCAAATCAACGATGAAACACAGAAATTGCATCGATATTGAATACAAAATGCAAAATGTCGACTTATTTACAAGAGGAGTAACTCTTCAAATAGTTCGTGCTTTGAGCCTTTCCTGGGACAGCAGTATTAGATTCCGATGCACCATTAAGGGTTTACTGTATCCCTTGGACCTTCAAATCAACAATGAAACACAGAAATTGCATCGATATTGAATAAAAATGCAAAATGTCGACTTATTTATAAGAGGAGTAACTCTTCTAATAGTTCGTCTTTTGAGCCTTTCCTGGGACAGCAGTATTAGATTCCGATGCACCATTTCAGGTTTACTGTATCCCTAGGACCTTCAAAACAACGATGAAACACTGAAATTGCATCGATATTTAATCAAAAAAAAGGCAAAATATCGACTTATTTACAAGAGGAGTAACTCTTCTAATAGTTCGTGTTTGAGCCATTCCTGGGACAACAGTATTACATCCCGGTGCACCATTCAGGTTTACTGTATCTCTTGGACCTTCAAATGAACGATGAAACACAGAAATTGCATCGATATTGAATACAAAAGGCAAAATGTCGACTTATTTACTAGAGGAGTAGCTCTTCTAATAGTTCATGCTTTGAGCCTTCCCTGGGACAGCAGTAATAGATTCCGATGCACCATTGCAGGATTACTGTATCCGTTTGACCTTCAAATCAACGATGAAGCACAGAAATAGCATCGATATTGAATACAAAAGGCAAAATATCGACTTATTTACAAGAGGAGTAACTCTTCTAATAGTTCGTGATTTGAGCCTTCCCTGGGACTGCAGTATAGATTCCGATGCACCATTGCAGGTTTACTGTATCCCTTGGACCTTCAAATCAACGATGAAACACTGAAATTGCATCGATATTGAATACAAAATGCAAAATTAAAACTTATTTACAAGAGGAGTAACTCTTCTAATTGTTCGTGCTTTGAGCGTTTCCTGCGACTGCAGTATTAGATTCCGATGCACCATTGCAGGTTTACTGTATCCCTTGGACCTTCAAATCAACGATGAAACACAGAAACTGCATCGAAATTGAATACAAGAGGCAAAATGTCGACTTATTTACAAGAGGAATAACTCTTCTAATGGTTCGTGCTTTGAGCGTTTCCTGCGACTGCAGTATTAGATTCCGATGCACCATTGCAGGTTTACTGTATCCCTTGGATCTTCAAATCAACAATGAAACACATAAATTGCATCGATATTGAATACAGAAGGCAAAATGTCGACATATTTATAAGAGGAGTAACTCTTCTAATAGTTCGTGTTTTGAGCCTTTCCTGGGACAGCAGTATTAGATTCCGATGCACCATTTCAGGTTTACTGTATCCCTAGGACCTTCAAATCAACGATGAAACATAGAAATTGCATCGATATTGAATACAAGAGGCAAAATGTCGACTTATTTACAAGAGGAATAACTCTTCTAATACTTCGTGCTTTGAGCCTTTCCTGGGACAGCAGTATTAATTCCGATGCACCATTGCAGGTTTACTGTATCCCCTGGACCTTCAAATCAACGATGAAACACAGAAATTGCATCGATATTGAATACAAAATGCAAAATGTCGACTTATTTACAAGAGGAGTAACTCTTCAAATAGTTCGTGCTTTGAGCCTTTCCTGGGACAGCAGTATTAGATTCCGATGCACCATTAAGGGTTTACTGTATCCCTTGGACCTTCAAATCAACAATGAAACACAGAAATTGCATCGATATTGAATAAAAATGCAAAATGTCGACTTATTTATAAGAGGAGTAACTCTTCTAATAGTTCGTCTTTTGAGCCTTTCCTGGGACAGCAGTATTAGATTCCGATGCACCATTTCAGGTTTACTGTATCCCTAGGACCTTCAAAACAACGATGAAACACTGAAATTGCATCGATATTTAATCAAAAAAAAGGCAAAATATCGACTTATTTACAAGAGGAGTAACTCTTCTAATAGTTCGTGTTTGAGCCATTCCTGGGACAACAGTATTACATCCCGGTGCACCATTCAGGTTTACTGTATCTCTTGGACCTTCAAATGAACGATGAAACACAGAAATTGCATCGATATTGAATACAAAAGGCAAAATGTCGACTTATTTACTAGAGGAGTAGCTCTTCTAATAGTTCATGCTTTGAGCCTTCCCTGGGACAGCAGTAATAGATTCCGATGCACCATTGCAGGATTACTGTATCCGTTTGACCTTCAAATCAACGATGAAGCACAGAAATAGCATCGATATTGAATACAAAAGGCAAAATGTCGACTTATTTACAAGAGGAGTAACTCTTCTAATTGTTCGTGATTTGAGCCTTTCCTGGGACTGCAGTATTAGATTCCGATGCACCATTGCAGGTTTACTGTATCCCTTGGACCTTCAAATCAACGATGAAACACTGAAATTGCATCGATATTGAATACAAAATGCAAAATTAAGACTTATTTACAAGAGGAGTAACTCTTCTAATTGTTCGTGCTTTGAGCGTTTCCTGCGACTGCAGTATTAGATTCCGATGCACCATTGCAGGTTTACTGTATCCCTTGGACCTTCAAATCAACGATGAAACACAGAAACTGCATCGAAATTGAATACAAGAGGCAAAATATCGACTTATTTACAAGAGGAGTAACTCTTCTAATGGTTCGTGCTTTGAGCCTTTCCTGGGACAGCAGTATTAGATTCCGATGCACCATTGCAGGTTTACTGTATCCCTTGGCCCGTCAAATCAACGATGAAACACAGAAATTGCATCGATATTGAATACAAAAGGCAAAATATCGACTTATTTACAAGAGGAGTAACTCTTCTAATTGTTCGTGCTTTGAGCGTTTCCTGCGACTGCAGTATTAGATTCCGATGCACCATTGCAGGTTTACTGTATCCCTTGGACCTTCAAATCAACGATGAAACACAGAAACTGCATCGAAATTGAATACAAGAGGCAAAATGTCGACTTATTTACAAGAGGAATAACTCTTCTAATAGTTCGTGCTTTGAGCCTTCCCTGGGACAGCAGTATTAGATTCAGATGCACCATTGCAGGATTACTGTATCCCTTGGACCTTCAAATCAACGATGAAACACAGAAATTGCATCGATATTGAATAAAAATGCAAAATGTCGACTTATTTATAAGAGGAGTAACTCTTCTAATAGTTCGCCTTTTGAGCCTTTCCTGGGACAGCAGTATTAGATTCCGATGCACCATTTCAGGTTTACTGTATCCCTAGGACCTTCAAAACAACGATGAAACACTGAAATTGCATCGATATTTAATCAAAAAAAAAGGCAAAATATCGACTTATTTACAAGAGGAGTAACTCTTCTAATAGTTCGTGTTTGAGCCATTCCTGGGACAACAGTATTACATCCCGGTGCACCATTCAGGTTTACTGTATCTCTTGGACCTTCAAATGAACGATGAAACACAGAAATTGCATCGATATTGAATACAAAAGGCAAAATGTCGACTTATTTACTAGAGGAGTAGCTCTTCTAATAGTTCATGCTTTGAGCCTTCCCTGGGACAGCAGTAATAGATTCCGATGCACCATTGCAGGATTACTGTATCCGTTTGACCTTCAAATCAACGATGAAGCACAGAAATAGCATCGATATTGAATACAAAAGGCAAAATATCGACTTATTTACAAGAGGAGTAACTCTTCTAATAGTTCGTGATTTGAGCCTTTCCTGGGACTGCAGTATTAGATTCCGATGCACCATTGCAGGTTTACTGTATCCCTTGGACCTTCAAATCAACGATGAAACACTGAAATTGCATCGATATTGAATACAAAATGCAAAATTAAGACTTATTTACAAGAGGAGTAACTCTTCTAATTGTTCGTGCTTTGAGCGTTTCCTGCGACTGCAGTATTAGATTCCGATGCACCATTGCAGGTTTACTGTATCCCTTGGACCTTCAAATCAACGATGAAACACAGAAACTGCATCGAAATTGAATACAAGAGGCAAAATGTCGACTTATTTACAAGAGGAGTAACTCTTCTAATAGTTCGTGATTTGAGCCTTTCCTGCGACTGCAGTATTAGATTCCGATGCACCATTGCAGGTTTACTGTATCCCTTGGATCTTCAAATCAACAATGAAACACATAAATTGCATCGATATTGAATACAGAAGGCAAAATGTCGACATATTTATAAGAGGAGTAACTCTTCTAATAGTTCGTGTTTTGAGCCTTTCCTGGGACAGCAGTATTAGATTCCGATGCACCATTTCAGGTTTACTGTATCCCTAGGACCTTCAAATCAACGATGAAACACAGAAATTGCATCGATATTGAATACAAGAGGCAAAATGTCGACTTATTTACAAGAGGAATAACTCTTCTAATACTTCGTGCTTTGAGCCTTTCCTGGGACAGCAGTATTAATTCCGATGCACCATTGCAGGTTTACTGTATCCCCTGGACCTTCAAATCAACGATGAAACACAGAAATTGCATCGATATTGAATACAAAATGCAAAATGTCGACTTATTTACAAGAGGAGTAACTCTTCAAATAGTTCGTGCTTTGAGCCTTTCCTGGGACAGCAGTATTAGATTCCGATGCACCATTAAGGGTTTACTGTATCCCTTGGACCTTCAAATCAACAATGAAACACAGAAATTGCTTCGATATTGAATAAAAATGCAAAATGTCGACTTATTTATAAGAGGAGTAACTCTTCTAATAGTTCGTCTTTTGAGCCTTTCCCGGGACAGCAGTATTAGATTCCGATGCACCATTTCAGGTTTACTGTATCCCTAGGACCTTCAAAACAACGATGAAACACTGAAATTGCATCGATATTTAATCAAAAAAAAAGGCAAAATATCGACTTATTTACAAGAGGAGTAACTCTTCTAATAGTTCGTGTTTGAGCCATTCCTGGGACAACAGTATTACATCCCGGTGCACCATTCAGGTTTACTGTATCTCTTGGACCTTCAAATGAACGATGAAACACAGAAATTGCATCGATATTGAATACAAAAGGCAAAATGTCGACTTATTTACTAGAGGAGTAGCTCTTCTAATAGTTCATGCTTTGAGCCTTCCCTGGGACAGCAGTAATAGATTCCGATGCACCATTGCAGGATTACTGTATCCGTTTGACCTTCAAATCAACGATGAAGCACAGAAATAGCATCGATATTGAATACAAAAGGCAAAATATCGACTTATTTACAAGAGGAGTAACTCTTCTAATAGTTCGTGATTTGAGCCTTTCCTGGGACTGCAGTATTAGATTCCGATGCACCATTGCAGGTTTACTGTATCCCTTGGACCTTCAAATCAACGATGAAACACTGAAATTGCATCGATATTGAATACAAAATGCAATATTAAGACTTATTTACAAGAGGAGTAACTCTTCTAATTGTTCGTGCTTTGAGCGTTTCCTGCGACTGCAGTATTAGATTCCGATGCACCATTGCAGGTTTACTGTATCCCTTGGACCTTCAAATCAACGATGAAACACAGAAACTGCATCGAAATTGAATACAAGAGGCAAAATATCGACTTATTTACAAGAGGAGTAACTCTTCTAATGGTTCGTGCTTTGAGCCTTTCCTGGGACAGCAGTATTAGATTCCGATGCACCATTGCAGGTTTACTGTATCCCTTGGCCCGTCAAATCAACGATGAAACACAGAAATTGCATCGATATTGAATACAAAAGGCAAAATATCGACTTATTTACAAGAGGAGTAACTCTTCTAATTGTTCGTGCTTTGAGCGTTTCCTGCGACTGCAGTATTAGATTCCGATGCACCATTGCAGGTTTACTGTATCCCTTGGACCTTCAAATCAACGATGAAACACAGAAACTGCATCGAAATTGAATACAAGAGGCAAAATGTCGACTTATTTACAAGAGGAATAACTCTTCTAATAGTTCGTGCTTTGAGCCTTCCCTGGGACAGCAGTATTAGATTCAGATGCACCATTGCAGGATTACTGTATCCCTTGGACCTTCAAATCAACGATGAAGCACAGAAATTGCATCGATATAGAATACAAAAGGCAAAATGTCGACTTATTTACAAGAGGAGTAACTCTTCTAATAGTTCGTGCTTTGAGCCTTGCCTGGGACAGCAGTATTAGATTCCGATGCACCATTGCAGGATTACTGTATCCCTTGGACCTTCAAATCAAACGATGAAACACAGAAATTGCATCGATATTGAATACAAAAGGCAAAATGTCAACTTATTTACAAGCTGAGTAACTTTTATAATACTTCGTGCTTTGATCCTTTCCTGGGACAGCAGTATTAGATTCCGATGCACCATTGCAGGTTTACTGTATCCCTTGGACCTTCAATTCAACGATGAAACACATAAATTCCATCGAAATTGAATACAAGAGGCAAACTGTCGACTTATTTACAAGAGGAATAACTCTTCTAATACTTCGTGCTTTGAGCCTTTCCTGGGACAGCAGTATTAATTCCGATGAACCATTGCAGGTTTACTGTATCCCTTGGACCTTCAAATCAACGATGAAACACAGAAATTGCATCGATATTGAATACAATATGCAAAATGTCGACTTATTTACAAGAGGAGTAACTCTTCAAATAGTTCGTGCTTTGAGCCTTTCCTGGGACAGCAGTATTAGATTCCGATGCACCATTGCAGGTTTACTGTATCCCTTGGACCTTCAAATCAACAATGAAACACAGAAATTGCTTCGATATTGAATAAAAATGCAAAATGTCGACTTATTTATAAAAGGAGTAACTCTTCTAATAGTTCGTGTTATGAGCCTTTCCTGGGACAGCAGTATTAGATTCCGATGCACCATTTCAGGTTTACTGTATCCCAAGGACCTTCACACCAACGATGAAACACAGAAATTGCATCGATATTTAATAAAAAAGGCAAAATGTCGACTTATTTATAATAGCAGTAACTCTTCTAATAGTTCGTGCTTTGAGCCTCTCCTGCGACAGCAGTATTAGATTCCGATGCACCATTGAATGTTTACTGTATCCCTTGCACCTTCAAATCAACGATGAAAAACAGAAATTGCATCGATATTGAATACAAAAGCAAAATGTCGACTTATTTACAATAGGAGTAACTCTTCTAATAGTTCGTGCTTTGAGCCTTTCCTGGGACAGCAGTATTAGATTCCGATGCACCATTTCACGTTTACTGTATCCCTTGGACCTTTAAATCAACGATGAAACACAGAAATTGCATCGATATTGAATACAAGAGGCAAAATGTCGACTTATTTACAAGAGGAATAACTCTTCTATTAGTTCGTGCTTTGAGCCTTTCCTGGGACAGCAGTATTATTTCCGATGCACCATTGCAGGTTTACTGTATCCCTTGGACCTTCAAATCAACGATGAAACACAGAAATTGCATCGATATTGAATACAAAAGGCAAAATTTCGACTTACTTACAAGAGGAGTAACTCTTCTAATAGTTCGTGCTTTGAGCCTTTCCTGGGACAGCAGTATTAGATTCCTATGCACCATTGCAGGTTTACTGTATCCCTTGGCCCTTCAAATCAACGATGAAACACAGAAATTGCATCGATATTGAATACAAAAGGCAAAATATCGACATATTTACAAGAGGAGTAACTCTTCTAATAGTTCGTGCTTTGAGGCTTTCCTGGGACTGCAGTATTAGATTCCGATGCACCATTGCAGGTTTACTGTATCCCTTGGACCTTCAAATCAACGATGAAACACAGAAACTGCATCGATATTGAATACAAGAGGCAAAATGTCGACTTATTTACAAGAGGAATAACTCTTTTAATAGTTCGTGCTTTGAGCCTTTCCTGGGACAGCAGTATTAATTCCGATGCACCTTTGCAGGTTTACTGTATCCCTTGGCCTTTCAAATCAACGATGAAACACAGACACTGCACCGATATTGAATACAAAAGGCAAAATAGCGACTTATTTACAAGAGGAGTAACTCTTCTAATAGTTCGTGCTTTGAGCCTTCCCTGGGACAGCAGTATTAGATTCAGATGCACCATTGCAGAATTACTGTATCCCTTGGACCTTCAAATCAACGATGAAGCACAGAAATTGCATCGATATTGAATACAAATGGCAAAATGTCGACTTATTTACAAGAGGAGTAACTCTTCTAATAGTTCGTGCTTTGAGCCTTTCCTGGGACACCAGTATTAGATTCCGATGCACCATTGCAGGTTTACTGTATCCCTTGGACCTTCAAATCAACGATGGAACACAGAAATTGCATCGATATTGAAAACAAAATGCAAAATGTCGATTTATTTATTAGAGGAGTAACTCTTCTAATAGTTCGTGCTTTGAGCCTTTCCTGGGACTGCAGTATTAGATTCCTATGCAACCATTGCAGGTTTACTGTATCCCCTGGACCTTCAAATCAACGATGAAACACAGAAATTGCATCGATATTGAATACAAAATGCAAAATGTCGACTTATTTACACGAGGAGTAACTCAACAAATAGTTCGTGCTTTGAGCCTTTCCTGGGACAGCAGTATTAGATTCCGATGCACCATTGCAGGTTTACTGTATCCCTTGGACCTTCAAATCAACAATGAAACACAGAAATTGCATCGATATTGAATAAAAATGCAAAATGTCGACTTATTTATAAGAGGAGTAACTTTTCTAATAGTTCGTGTTTTGAGCCTTTCCTGGGACAGCAGTATTAGATTCCGATGCACCTTTGCAGATTTACTGTATCCCTTGGACCTTCGAATCAACGATGAAACACAGAAATTGCTTCGATATTGAATACAAAAGGCAAAATGTCGACTTATTTACAAGAGGAGTAACTCTTCAAATAGTTCGTGCTTTGAGCCTTTCCTAAGACAGCAGTATTAGATTCCGATGCACCATTGCAGGTTAACTGTATCCCTTGGACCTCCAAATCATCAATGAAACACAGAAATTGCATCGATATTGAATAAAAATGCAAAATGTCGACTTATTTATAAGAGGAGTAACTCTTCTAATAGTTCGTGATTTGAGCCTTTCCTGGGTCAGCAGTATTAGATCCCGATGCACCATTTCAGGTTTACTGTACCCTATGACCTTCAAATCAACCATGAAACACAGAAATTGCATCGATATTGAAACAAAAGGCAAAATGTTGACTTATTTATAAGAGCAGTAACTCTTCTAATAGTTCGAGTTTTGAGCCTCTCCTGGGACAGCAGTATTAGATTCCGATGCACCATTGCATTTTCACTGTATTCCTTGCACCTTCAAATCAACGATGAAACACAGAAATTGCATCGATATTGAATACAAAAGGCAAAATGTCGACTTATTTACAAGAGGAGTAACTCTTCTAATAGTTCGTGCTTTGAGCCTTTCCTGGGACAGCAGTATTAGATTCCGATGCACCATTGCAGGATTACTGTATCCCTTGGACCTTCAAATCAACGATGAAACACAGAAATTGCATCGATATTGAATACAAAAGGCAAAATGTCAACTTATTTACAAGTTGAGTAACTTTTCTAATTCTTCGTGCTTTGATCCTTTCCTGGGGCAGCAGTATTAGATTCCGATGCACCATTGCAGGTTTACTGTATCCCTTGGACATTCAAATCAACGATGAAACACAGAGATTGCATCGATATTGAATACAAAATGCAAAATGTCGATTTATTTATTAGAGGAGTAACTCTTCTAATAGTTCGTGTTTTGAGCCTATCCTGGGACTGCAGTATTAGATTCCGATGCAACCATTGCATGTTTACTGTATCCCTTGGACCTTCAAATCAACGATGAAACACAGAAATTGCATCGATATTGAATACAAGAGGCAAAATGTCGACTTATTTACAAGAGGAATAACTCTTCTAATCCTTCGTGCTTTGAGCCTTTCCTGGGACAGCGGTATTAATTCCGATGAACCATTGCAGGTTTACTGTATCCCTTGGACCTTCAAATCAACGGTGAAATACAGAAATTGCATCGATATTGAATACAAAATGCAAAATGTCGACTTATTCACAAGAGGAGTAACTCTTCAAATAGTTCGTGCTTTGAGCCTTTCCTGGGACAGCAGTATTATATTCCGATGCACCATTGCAGGTTTACTGTATCCCTTGGACGTTCAAATCAACAATGGAACACAGAAATTGCATCGATATTGAATACAAAAGGCAAAATGTCAACTTATTTACAAGTTGAGTAACTTTTCTAATACTTCGTGCTTTGAGCCTTTCCTGGGACAGCAGTATTAGATTCCGTTGCACCATTTCAGGTTTACTGTATCCCTAGGACCTTCAAATCAACGATGAAACACAGAAATTGCATCGATATTTAATACAAAAGGCAAAATGTCGACCTATTTATAAGAGCAGTAACTCTTCTAATAGTTCGTGCTTTGAGCCTTTCCTGGGACAGCAGTATTAGATTCCTATGCACCATTGCAGATTTACTGTATCCCTTGGACCTTCAAATCAACGATGTAAAACAGAAATTGCATCGACATTGAATACAAAAGGCATAATGTCGACTTATTTACAAGAGGATTAACTCTTCTAATAGTTCGTGCTTTGAGCCTTTCCTGGGACAGCAGTATTAGATTCCGATGCACCATTTCAGGTTTACTGTATCCCTTGGACCTTCAAATCAACGATGAAACATAGAAATTGCATCGATATTGAATACAAAAGGCAAAATGTCGACTTATTTACAAAAGGAGTAACTCTTCTAACAGTTCGTGCTTTGAGCCTTCCCTGGGACAGCAGTATTAGATTCAGATACACCATTGCAGGATTACTGTATCCCTTGGACCTTCAAGTCAACGATGAAACACAGAAATTGCATCGATATTGAATACAAAAAGCAAAATGTTGACTTATTTATAAGGGCAGTAACTCTTCTAATAGTTCGTGCTTTGAGCCTCTCCTGGGACAGCAGTATTAGATTCCGATGCACCATTGCATGTTTACTGTATTCCTTGCACCTTCAAATCAACGATGGAACACAGAAATTGCATCGATATTGAATACAAAAGGCAAAATGTCGACTTATTTACAAGATAAGTAACTCTTCTAATAGTTCGTGCTTTGAGCCTTTCCTGGGAGAGAAGTATTAGATTCCGATGCATCATTGCAGGATTACTGTATCCCTTGGACCTTCAAATCAACGATGAAGCACAGAAATTGCATCGATATAGAATACAAAAGGCAAAATGTCGACTTATTTACAAGAGGAGTAACTCTTCTAATAGTTCGTGCTTTGAGCCTTTCCTGGGACAGCAGTATTAGATTCCGATGCACCATTGCAGGATTACTGTATCCCTTGGACCTTCAAATCAACGATGAAACACAGAAATTACATCGATATTGAATACAAAAGGCAAAATGTCAACTTATTTACAAGATGAGTACCTTTTCTAATACTTCGTGCTTTGATCCTTTCCTGGGACAGCAGTATTAGATTCCGATGCACCATTGCAGGTTTACTGTATCCCTTGGACCTTCAAATCAACGATGAAACACAGAAATTGCATCGATATTGAATACAAAATGCAAAATGTCGATTTATTTATTAGAGGAGTAACTCTTCTAATAGTTCGTGTTTTTAGCCTATCCTGGGACTGCAGTATTAGATTCCGATGCAACCATTGCATGTTTACTGTATCCCTTGGACCTTCAAATCAACGATGAAACACAGAAATTGCATCGATATTGAATACAAGAGGCAAAATGTCGACTTATTTACAAGAGGAATAACTCTTCTAATACTTCGTGCTTTGAGCCTTTCCTGGGACAGCGGTATTAATTCCGATGCACCATTGCAGGTTTACTGTATCCCTTGGACCTTCAAATCAACGGAGAAATACAGAAAATGCATCGATATTGAATACAAAATGCAAAATGTCGATTTATTCACAAGAGGAATAACTCTTCAAATAGTTAGTGCTTTGAGCCCTTTTTGGGACAGCAGTATTAGATTCCGATGCACCATTGCAGTTTTACTGTATCCCTTGGACCTTCAAATCAACAATGAAACACAGAAATTGCATCGATATTGAATAAAAATGCAAAATGTCGACTTATTTATAAGAAGAGCAACTCTTCTAATAGTTCGTGTTTTGAGCCTTTCCTGGGACAGCAGTATTAGATTCCGATGCACCATTTCAGGTTTACTGTATCCCTAGGACCTTCAAATCAACGATGAAACACAGAAATTGCGTCGATATTTAATACAAAAGGCAAAAGTCGACCTATTTATAAGAGCAGTAACTCTTCTAATAGTTCGTGCTCTGAGCCTCTCCTGGGACAGCAGTATTAGATTCCGATGCACCATTGCATGTTTACTGTATCCCTTGCACCTTAAAATCAACGATGAAACACAGAAATTGAATCGATATTGAATACAAAAGAAAAATCTCGACTTATTTACCATAGGAGTAACTCTTCTAATAGTTCGTTCTTTGAGCCTTTCCTGGGACAGCAGTATTAGATTCCTATGCACCATTGCAGGTTTACTGTATCGCTTGGACCTTCAAATCATGATTAAACACATAAATTGCATCGATATTGAATACAAAAGGCATAATGTCGACTTATTTACAAGAGGAGTAACTCTTCTAATAGTTCGTGCTTTGAGCCTTTCCTGGGACAGCAGTATTAGATTCCGATGCACCATTGCACGTTTACTGTATCCCTTGGACCTTCAAATCACCGATGAAACATAGAAATTGCATCGATATTGAATACAAAAGGCAAAATGTCGACTTATTTACAAGAGGAGTAACTCTTCTAATAATTCGAGCTTTGAGCCTTTCCTGGGACAGCAGTATTAGATTCCGATGCACCATTGCAGGTTTACTGTATCTCTTGGACCTTCAAATCAACAATGAAACACAGAAATTGCATCGATATTGAATACAAAAGGCAAAATGTTGACTCATTTACAAGAGGAGTAACTCTTCAAATAGTTCGTGCTTTGAGCCTTTCCTAAGACTGCAGTATTAGATTCCGATGCACCATTGCAGGTTAACTGTATCCCTTGGACCTCCAAATCATCAAAGAAACACAGAAATTGCATCGATATTGAATAAAAATGCAAAATGTCGACTTATTTATAAGAGGAGTAACTCTTCTAATAGTTCGTGCTTTGAGCCTTTCCTGGGACAGCAGTATTAGATCCCGATGCACCATTTCAGGTTTACTGTACCCTAGGACCTTCAAATCAACGATGAAACACAGAAATTGCATCGATATTGAATACAAAAGGCAAAATGTCGACTTATTTATAAGAGCAGTAACTCTTCTAATAGTTCGTGCTTTGAGCCTCTCCTGGGACAGCAGTATTAGATTCCGATGCACCATTGCATGTTTACTGTATTCCTTGCACCTTCAAATCAACGATGAAACACAGAAATTGCATCGATAATGAATACAAAAGGCAAAATGTCGACTTATTTACAAGAGGAGTAACTCTTCTAATAGTTCGTGCTTTGAGCCTTTCCTGGGACAGCAGTATTAGATTCCGATGCACCATTGCAGGATTACTGTATCCCTTGGACCTTCAAATCAACGATGAAGCACAGAAATTGCATCGATATTGAATACAAAAGGCAAAATGTCGACTTATTTACAATAGGAGTAACTCTTCTAATAGTTCGTGCTTTGAGCCTTTCCTGGGACAGCAGTATTAGATTCCGATGCACCATTTCAGGTTTACTGTATCCCTAGGACCTTCAAATCAACGATGAAACACAGAAATTGCATCGATATTTAACACAAAAGCCAAAATGTCGACTTATTTATAAGAGCAGTAACTCTTCTACTTGTTCGTGCTTTGAGCCTCTCCTGGGACAGCAGTATTAGATTCCGATGCACCATTGCATGTTTACTGTATCCCTTGCACCTTCAAATCAAAGATGAAACACAGAAATTGCATCGATATTGAATACAAAAGGCAAAATGTCGACTTATTTACAATAGGAGTAACTCTTCTAATAGTTCGTGCTTTGAGCCTTTCCTGGGACAGCAGTATTAGATTCCGATGCACCATTGCAGGTTTACTGTATCCCTTGGACCTTCAAATCAACGATGAAACATAGAAATTGCATCGATATTGAATACAGAAGGCAAAATGTCGACTTATTTACAAGGGGAGCAACTCATCTAACAGTTCATGCTTTGAGCCTTCCCTGGGACAGAAGTATTAGATTCAGATGCACCATTGCAGGATTACTGCATCCCATGGACCTTCAAATCAACGATGAAACACAGAAATTGCATCGATATTGAATACAAAAGGCAAAATGTCGACTTATTTACAAGAGGAGTAACTCTTCTAATAGTTCGTGCTTTGAGCCTTTCCTGGGACTGCAGTATTAGATTCCGATGCACCATTGCAGGTTTATTGTATCCCTTGTACCTTCAAATCAAGGATGAAACACAGAAATTGCATCGATATTGAATACAAGAGGCAAAATGTCGACTTATTTACAAGAGGAATAACTCTTCTAATAGTTCGTGTTTTGAGCCTTTCCTGGAACAACAGTATTAATTCCGATGCACCATTGCAGGTTTACTGTATTCCTTGGACCATCAAATCAACGA
Organism: Schistocerca cancellata; assembly: GCF_023864275.1. Taxonomy (NCBI): domain Eukaryota; kingdom Metazoa; phylum Arthropoda; class Insecta; order Orthoptera; family Acrididae; genus Schistocerca; species Schistocerca cancellata. The sequence goes on from NC_064627.1 coordinate 95,503,149, forward strand.
TGAAACACAGAAATTGCATCGATATTGAATACAAAAGGCAAAATATCGACTTATTTACAGGAGGAGTAACTCATCTAACAGTTCGTGCTTTGAGCCTTCCCTGGGACAGAAGTATTAGATTCAGATGCACCATTGCAGGATTACTGCATCCCTTGGACCTTCAAATCAACGATGAAACACAGAAATTGCATCGCTATTGAATACAAAAGGCAAAATGTCGACTTATTCACAAGAGGAGTAACTCTTCTAATAGTTCGGGTTTTGAGCCATTCCTGGGACAACAGTATTAATTCCGATGCACCATTGCAGGTTTACTGTATTCCTTGGACCATCAAATCAACGATGAAACACAGAAATTGCATCGATATTGAATACAAAAGTCATAATATCGACTTATTTACAAGACTAGTAACTCTTCTAATAGTTCGTGCTTTGAGCCTTTCCTGGGACAGCAGTATTAATTCCGATGCATCATTGCAGGTTTACTGTATCCCTTGGACCTTCAAATCAACGATGGAACACAGAAATTGCATCGATATTGAATACAAAAAGCAAAATTTCGACTTATTTACATGAGGAGTACCTCTTCTAATAGTTCGTGCTTTGAGCCGTTCCTAGGACAGCAGCATTGGATTCCGATGCACCATTGCAGGTTTACTGTACCCCTTGGACCTTCAAATCAACGATGAAACACAGAAATTGCATCGATATTGAATACAAAAGGCAAAATGTCGACTTATTTACAAGAGGAGTAACTCATCTAACAGTTCGTGCTTTGAGCCTTTCCTGGGACAGCAGTATTAGATTCCGATGCACCATTGCAGGTTTACTGTATACCTTGGACCTTCAAATCAAGGATGAAACACAGAAATTGCATCGATATTGAATACAACAGGCAAAATGTCGACTTATTTACAAGAGGAATAACTCTTCTAATAGTTCGTGTTTTGAGCCTTTCCTGGGACAACAGTATTAATTCCGATGCACCATTGCAGGTTTACTGTATTCCTTGGACCATCAAATCAACGATGAAACACAGAAATTGCATCGATATTGAATACATAAGGCAAAATATCGATTTATTTACAAGACTAGTAACTCTTCTAATAGTTCGTGCTTTGAGCCTTTCCTGGGACAGCAGTATTAGATTCCGATGCACCATTGCAGGTTTACTGTATCCCTTGGACCTTCAAATCAACGATGAAACACTGAAATTGCATCGATATTGAATACAAGAGGCAAAATGTCGACTTATTTACAAGAGGAATAACTCTTCTAATAGTTCGTGCTTTGAGATTTCCTGGGACAGCAGTATTAATTCCGATGCACCATTACAGGTTTACTGTTTCCCTTGGACCTTCAAATCAACGATGTAACACAGAATTTGCATCGATATTGAATACAAAAGGCAAAATTTCGACTTATTTACAAGAGGAGTAACTCTTCTAATAGTTCGTGCTTTGAGCCTTTCCTGGGACAGCAGTATTAGACACCCGTACACCATTTCAGTTTTACTGTATCCCTAGGACCTTCAAATCAACGATGAAACACAGAAATTACATCGATATTGAATACAAAAGGCAAAATCTCGACTTATTTATAAGAGGAGTAACTGTTCTAATAGTTCGTGCTTTGAGCCTTCCCTGGGACAGAAGTATTAGATTCAGATGCACCATTGCAGGATTACTGCATCCCTTGGACCTTCAAATCAACGATGAAACACAGAAATTGCATCGATATTGAATACAAAAGGCATAATGTCGACTTATTTACAAGAGGAGTAACTCTTCTAATAGTTCGTGCTTTGAGCCTTTCCTGGGACGGCAGTATTAGATTCCGATGCACCATTGCAGCTTTACTGTATCCCTTGGACCTTCAAATCAAGGATTACACACAGAAATTGCATCGATATTGAATACAAGAGGCAAAATGTCGATTTTTTACAAGAGGAATAACTCTTCTAATAGTTCGTGTTTTGAGCCTTTCCTGGGACAACAGTATTAATTCCGATGCACCATTGCAGGTTTACTGTATTCCTTGGACCATCAAATCAACGCTGAAACACAAAAATTGCATCGATATTGAATACAAAAGGCAAAATATCGACTTATTTACAAGAGGAGTAACTCATCTAACAGTTCGTGCTTTGAGCCTTCCCTGGGACAGAAGTATTAGATTCAGAAACACCATTGCAGGATTACTGCATCCCTTAGACCTTCAAATCAACGATGAAACACAGAAATTGCATCGATATTGAATACGAAAGGCAAAATGTCGACTTATTAACAAGAGGAGTAACTCTTCTAATAGTTCGTGCTTTGAGCCTTTCCTGGGACAGCAGTATTAGATTCCGATGCACCATTGCAGGTTTACTGTCTCCCTTGGACCTTAAAATCAAGGATGAAGCACAGAAATTGCATCGATATTGAATACAAGAGGCAAAATGTCGATTTATTTACAAGACGAATACCTCTTCTAATAGTTCGTGTTTTTAGCCTTTCCTGGGTCAACAGTATTAATTCCGATGCACCATTACAGGTTTACTGTATTCCTTGGACCATCAAATCAACGATGAAACACAGAAATTGCATCGATATTGAATACAAAAAGCAAAATATCGACTTATTTACAAGACTAGTAACTCTTCTAATAGTTCGTGCTTTGAGCCTTTCCTCGGACAGCAGTATTAGATTCCGATGCACCATTGCAGGTTTACTGTATCCCCTGGATCTTCAAATCAACGATGAAACACAGAAATTGCATCGATATTGAATAAAAGAGGCAAAATGTCGACTTATTTACAAGAGGAATAACTCTTCTAATAGTTCGTGTTTTGAGCCTTTCCTGGAACAACAGTATTAATTCCGATGCACCATTGCAGGTTTACTGTATTCCTTGGACCATCAAATCAACGATGAAACACAGAAATTGCATCGATATTGAATACAAAAGGCAAAATGTCGACTTATTTACAAGACTAGTAACTCTTCTAATAGTTCGTGCTTTGAGCCTTTCCTGGGACAGCAGTATTAATTCCGATGCACCATTGCAGGTTTACTGTATCCCTTGGACCTTCAAATCAACGATGAAACACAGAAATTGCATCGATATTGAATACAAAAGGCAAAATTTCGACTTATTTACAAGAGGAGTAACTCTTCTAATAGTTCGTGCTTTGAGCCTTTCCTAGGGCAGCAGTTTTGGATTCCGATGCACCATTGCAGGTTTACTGTATCCCTTGGACCTTCAAATCAACGATGAAACACAGAATTTGCATCGATATTAATACAAAAGGCAAAATGTCGACATATTTACAACAGGAGTAACTCTTCTAACAGTTCGTGCTTTGAGCCTTTCCTGGGACAGCAGTATTAGATTCCGATGCACCATTGCAGGTTTACTGTATACCTTGAAAATTAAAATCAAGGATGAAACACAGAAATTGCATCGATATTGAATACAACAGGCAAAATGTCGACTTATTTACAAGAGGAATAACTCTTCTAATAGTTCGTGTTTTGAGCCTTTCCTGGGACAACAGTATTAATTCCGATGCACCATTGCAGGTTTACTGTATTCCTTGGACCATCAAATCAACGATGAAACACAGAAATTGCATCGATATTGAATACAAAAGGCAAAATATCGACTTATTTACAAGAGGAGTAACTCATCTAACAGTTCGTGCTTTGAGCCTTTCCTGCTACAGCAGTATTAAATTCCGATGCATCATTGCAGGTTTACTATATCCCTTGGACCTTCAAATCAACGATGAAACACAGAAATTGCATCAATATTGAATACAAAAGGCAAAATGTCGACTTATTTACAAGAGGAGTAACTCTTCTAATAGTTCGTGCTTTGAGCCTTTCCTGGGACAGCAGTATTAGATTCCGATGCACCATTTCAGGTTTACTGTATCCCTTGGACCTTCAAATCGACGATAAAAGACAGAAATTGCATCGATATTGAATACAAAAGGCAAAACGTCAACTCATTTATAAGAGGAGTAATTCTTCTAATTGTTCGTGTTTGAGCCTTTCCTGGGTCAGCAGTATTAGATTCCGATGCACCATTGCAGGATTACTGTATCCCTTGGACCTTCAAATCAACGATGAAACACAGAAATTGCATCGATATCGAATACAAAAGGCAAAATGTCGGCTTATTTACAAGAGGAGTAACTCTTCTAATAGTTCGTGTTTGAGCCTTTCCTGGGACAGCAGTATTAGATTCCGATGCACCATTGCAGGTTTACTGTATCCCTTGGACCTTCAAATCAACGATAAAGCACAGAAAATGCATCGATATTGAATACAAAAGGCAAAATGTCGACTTCTTTACAAGAGGAGTAACTCTTCTAATAGTTCGTGCATTGAGCCTTTCCTGGGACAGCAGTATTAGATTCCGATGCACCATTTCAGTTTTACTGTATCCCTAGGACCTTCAAATCAACGATGAAACACAGAAATTGCATCGATATTGAATACAAAAGGCAAAATCTCGACTTATTTATAAGAGGCGTAACTCTTCTAATAGTTTGTGCTTTGAGCCTTCCCTGGGACAGAAGTATTAGATTCAGATGCACCATTGCAGGATTACTGCATCCCTTGGACCTTCAAATCAACGATGAAACACAGAAATTGCATCGATATTGAATACAAAAGGCAAAATGTCGACTTAGTTACAAGACGAATACCTCTTCTAATAGTTCGTGTTTTTAGCCTTTCCTGGGTCAACAGTATTAATTCCGATGCACCATTACAGGTTTACTGTATTCCTTGGACCATCATATCAACGATGAAACACAGAAATTGCATCGATATTGAATACAAAAAGCAAAATATCGACTTATTTACAAGACTAGTAACTCTTCTAATAGTTCGTGCTTTGAGCCTTTCCTGGGACAGCAGTATTAGATTCCGATGCACCATTGCAGGTTTACTGTAGCCCTTGGATCTTCAAATCAACGATGAAACACAGAAATTGCTTCGATATTGGAAACAAGAGGCAAAATGTCGACTTATTTACAAGAGGAGTAACTCTTCTAATAGTTCGTGTTTGAGCCTTTCCTGGGACAGCAGTATTAGATTCCGATGCACCATTGCAGGTTTACTGTGTCCCTTGGACCTTCAAATCAACGATGAAACACAGAAATTCCATCGATATTGAATACAAAATGCAAAATGTCGACTTATTTATAAGAGGATGAACTCTTCAAATCGTTCGTGCTTTGAGCCTTCCCTGGGACAGCAGTATTAGATTCAGTGCACCATTGCAGGATTACTGTATCCCTTGGACCTTCAAATCAACGATGAAGCACAGAAATTGCATCGATATTGAATACAAAAGGCAAAATGTCGACTTCTTTACAAGAGGAGTAACTCTTCTAATAGTTCGTGCTTTGAGCCTTTCCTGGGACAGCAGTATTAGATTCCGATGCACCATTTCAGTTTTACTGTATACCTAGGACCTTCAAATCAACGATGAAACACAGAAATTGCATCGATATTGAATACAAAAGGCAAAATCTCGACTTATTTATAAGTGGAGTAACTCTTCTAATAGTTTGTGCTTTGAGCCTTCCCTGGGACAGAAGTATTAGATTCAGATGCACCATTGCAGGATTACTGCATCCCTTGGACATTCAAATCAACGATGACACACAGAAATTGCATCGATATTGAATACAAAAGGCAAAATGTCGACTTATTTACAAGAGGAGTAACTCTTCTAATAGTTCGTGCTTTGAGATTTCCTAGGACAGCAGTATTAATTCCGATGCACCATTGCAGGTTTACTGTATTCCTTGGACCATCAAATCAACGCTGAAACACAAAAATTGCATCGATATTGAATACAAAAGGCAAAATATCGACTTATTTACAAGAGGAGTAACTCATCTAACAGTTCGTGCTTTGAGCCTTCCCTGGGACAGAAGTATTAGATTCAGAAACACCATTGCAGGATTACTGCATCCCTTGGACCTTCAAATCAACGATGAAACACAGAAATTGCATCGATATTGAATACAAAAGGCAAAATGTCGACTTATTTACAAGAGGAGTAACTCTTCTAATAGTTCGTGCTTTGAGCCTTTCCTGGGACAGCAGTATTAGATTCCGATGCACCATTGCAGGTTTACTGTATCCCTTGGACCTTCAAATCAAGGATGAAACACAGAAATTGCATCGATATTGAATACAAGAGGCAAAATGTCGACTTAGTTACAAGACGAATACCTCTTCTAATAGTTCGTGTTTTTAGCCTTTCCTGGGTCAACAGTATTAATTCCGATGCACCATTACAGGTTTACTGTATTCCTTGGACCATCATATCAACGATGAAACACAGAAATTGCATCGATATTGAATACAAAAAGCAAAATATCGACTTATTTACAAGACTAGTAACTCTTCTAATAGTTCGTGCTTTGAGCCTTTCCTGGGACAGCAGTATTAGATTCCGATGCACCATTGCAGGTTTACTGTAGCCCTTGGATCTTCAAATCAACGATGAAACACAGAAATTGCATCGATATTGAATACAAGAGGCAAAATGTCGACTTATTTACAAGAGGAATAACTCTTCTAATAGTTAGTGCTTTGAGCCTTTCCTGGGACAGCAGTATTATTTCCGATGCACCATTGCAGGTTTACTGTATCCCTTGGACCTTCAAATCAACGATGAAACACAGAAATTGCATCGATATTGAATACAAAAGGCAAAATTTCGACTTATTTACAAGAGGAGTAACTCTTCTAATGGTTCGTGCTTTGAGCCTTTCCTGGGACAGCAGTATTAGATTCCGATGCACCATTTCAGGTTTACTGTATCCCTAGGACCTTCAAATCAACGATGAAAAACATAAATTGCATCGATATTGAATACAAGAGGCAAAATGTCGACTTATTTACAAGACGAATACCTCTTCTAATAGTTCGTGTTTTTAGCATTTCCTGGGTCAACAGTATTAATTCCGATGCACCATTTCATGTTTACTGTATTCCTTGGACGATCAAATCGACGATGAAACACAGAAATTGCATCGATATTGAATACAAAAAGCAAAATATCGACTTATTTACAAGACTAGTAACTCTTCTAATAGTTCGTGCTTTGAGCCTTTCCTGGGACAGCAGCATTAGATTCCGATGCACCATTGCAGGTTTACTGTATCCCTTGGACCTTCAAATCAACGATGAAACACAGAAATTGCATCGATATTGAATACAAGAGGCAAAATGTCGACTTATTTACAAGAGGAATAACTTTTCTAATAGTTCGTGTTTTGAGCCATTCCTGGGTCAACAGTATTAATTCCGATGCACCATTGCAGGTTTACTGTATTCCTTGGACCATCAAATCAACGATGAAACACAGAAATTGCATCGATATTGAATACATAAGGCAAAATATCGATTTATTTACAAGACTAGTAACTCTTCTAATAGTTCGTGCTTTGAGCCTTTCCTGGGACAGCAGTATTAGATTCCGATGCACCATTGCAGGTTTACTGTATGCCTTGGACCTTCAAATCAACGATGAAACACAGAAATTGCATCGATATTGAATACAAGAGGCAAAATGTCGACTTATTTACAAGACTAGTAACTCTTCTAATAGCTCGTGCTTTGAGCCTTTCCTGGGACAGCAGTATTAGATTCCGATGCACCATTGCAGGTTTTCTATATCCCTTGGACCTTCAAATCAAGGATGACACACAGAAATTGCGTCGATATTGAATACGAAAGGCAAAATGTCGACTAATTTACAAGAGGAATAACTCTTCTAATAGTTCGTGCTTTGAGCCTTCCCTGGGACAGAAGTATTAGATTCAGAAGCACCATTGCAGGATTACTGCATCCCTTGGACCTTTAAATCAACGATGAAACACAGAAATTGCATCGATATCGAATACAAAAGGCAAAATGTCGACTTATTTACCAGAGGAGTAACTCTTCTAATAGTTCGTGCTTTGAGCATTTCCTGGGACAGCAGTATTAGATTCCGATGCACCATTGCAGGTTTACTGTATACTTTGGACCTTCAAATCAAGGATGAAACACAGAAATTGCATCGATATTGAATACAAGAGGCAAAATGTCGACTTATTTACAAGAGGAATAACTCTTCTAATAGTACGTGTTTTGAGCCTTTCCTGGGACAACAGTATTAATTCCCATGCACCATTGCAGGTTTACTGTATTCCTTGGACCATCAAATCAACGATGAAACACAGAAATTGCATCGATTTTGAATACAAAAGGCAAAATATCGACTTATTTACAAGAGGAGTAACTCATCTAACAGTTCGTGTTTTGTGCTTTCCCTGGGACAGAAGTATTAGATTCAGATGCACCATTGCAGGATTACTGCATCCCTTGGACCTTCAAATCAACGATGAAACACAGAAATTGCATCGAAATTGAAGAAAATTGCAAAATGTCGACCTATTTATAAGAGGAGTAACTCTTCTTATAGTTCGTGTTTTTGAGCCTTTCCTGGGACAGCAGTATTAGATTCCGATGCACCATTGCAGGTTTACTGTATCCCTTGGACCTTCAAATCAAGGATGAAACACAGAAATTGCATCGATATTGAATACAAGAGGCAAAATGTCGACTTATTTACAAGAGGAATAACTCTTCTAATAGTTCATATTTTTAGCCTTTCCTGGGTCAACAGTATTATTTCCGATGCACCATTGCAGGTTTACTGTAATCCTTGGACCATCAAATCAACGATGAAACACAGAAATTGCATCGATATTGAATACAAAAGGCAAAATATCGACTTATTTACAAGACTAGTAACTCTTCCAATAGTTCGTGTTTTGAGCCTTTCCTGGGACACCAGTATTAGATTCCGATGCACCATTGCAGGTTTACTGTATCCCTTGGACCGTCAAATCATCGATGAAACTCAGAAATTGCATCGATATTGAATACAAAAGGCAAAATGACGACTTATTTACGAGAGGAGTTACTCTTCTAATAGTTCGTGCTTTTAGCCTCTCCTGGGACAGCAGTATTAGATTCCGATGCACCATTGCAGGTTTACTGTATCCCTTGGACCCTCAAATCAACGATGAAACACAGAAATTGCATCGATATTGAATACAAAATGCAAAATGTCGACTTATTTATAAGAGGAGTAACTCTTCTAATAGTTCGTGCTTTGAGCCTTTCCTGGGACAGCAGTATTAGATTCCGGTGCACCATTGCAGGTTTACTGTATCCTTTGGACCTTTAAATCAACGATGAAACACAGAATTTGCATCGTAATTGAATACAAAAGGCAAAATTTTGACTTATTTATAAAAGGAGTAACTCTTCTAATAGTTTGTGCTTTGAGCCTTTCCTGGGACAGCAGTATTAGATTCCGATGCACCATTTCAGGTTTACTGTATCCCTTGGACCTTAAAATCAACGATGAAAAACAGAAATTGCATCGATATTGAATACAAAAGGCAAAATGTCGACTTATTTATTAGAGGAGTAACTCTTCTAATAGTTCGTGTTTTGAGCCTTTCCTGGGACACCAGTATTAGATTCCGATGCACCATTGCAGGTTTACTGTATCCCTTGCACCTTCAAATCAACGATGAAACTCAGAAATTGCATCTATATTGAATACAAAAGGCAAAATGTCGACTTATTTACAAGAGGAGTAACTCTTCTAATAGTTCGTGTTTTAGCCTTTCCTGGGACAGCAGTATTAGATTCCGATGCACCATTGCAGGTTTACTGTATCCCTTGGACCTTCAAATCAACGATGAAACACAGAAATTGCATCGAAATTGAATACAAAAGGCAAAATGTCGACTTATTTACGAGATGAGTAACTCTTGTAAATGTTCGTGTTTGAGCCTTTCCTGGGACAGCAGTATTAGATTCCGATGCACCATTGCAGGTTTACTGTATCCCTTGGACCGTCAAATCAACGATGAAACACAGAAATTGTATCGATATTGAATACAAAAGGCAAAATGTCGACTTATTACAAGAGGAGTGACTCTTCAAATAGTTCGTTGTTTGAGCCTTTCCTGGGACAGCAGTATTAGATTCCGATGCACCATTGCAGATTTACTGTATCCCTTGGACCTTCAAATCAACGATGAAGCACAGAAATTGCATCGATATTGAATACAATAGGCAAAATGTCGACTTATTTATAAGAGGAGTAACTCTTCTAACAGTTCGTGCTTTGAGCCTTTCCTGGGACAGCAGTATTAGATTCCGATGTACCATTGCAGGTTTACTGTATCCCTTGGACCTTCAAATCAACGATGAAACACAGAAATTGCATCGATATTGAATACAAAAGGCAAAATGTCGACTTATTTACAAGAGGAGTAACTCTTCTAATAGTTCGTGCGTTGAGCCTTTCCTGGGACAGCAGTATTAGATTCCGATGCACCATTGCGGGTTTACTGTATCCCTTGGAGCTTCAACTCAACGATGAAACACAGAAATTGCATCGAAATTGAACACAAAAGGCAAATTGTCGACTTTTTTATAAGAGGAGTATCTCTTCCAATAGTTCGTGTTTTGAGCCTTTCCTGGGACACCAGTATTAGATTCCGATGCACCATTGCAGGTTTACTGTATCCCTTGGACCCTCAAATCAAGGATGAAACACAGAAATTGCATCGATATTGAATACAAGAGGCAAAATGTCGACTTATTTACAAGAGGAATACCTCTTCTAATAGTTCATGTTTTTAGCCTTTCCTGGGTCAACAGTATTAATTCCGATGCACCATTGCAGGTTTACTGTAATCCTTAGACCATCAAATCAACGATGAAACACAGAAATTGCATCGATATTGAATACAAAAGGCAAAATATCGACTTATTTACAAGACTAGTAACTCTTCCAATAGTTCGTGTTTTGAGCCTTTCCTGGGACACCAGTATTAGATTCCGATGCACCATTGCAGGTTTACTGTATCCCTTGGACCTTCAAATCAAGGATGAAACACAGAAATTGCATCGATATTGAATACAAGAGGCAAAATGTCGACTTATTTACAAGAGGAATACCTCTTCTAATAGTTCATGTTTTTAGCCTTTCCTGGGTCAACAGTATTAATTCCGATGCACCATTGCAGGTTTACTGTAATCCTTGGACCATCAAATCAACGATGAAACACAGAAATTGCATCGATATTGAATACAAAAGGCAAAATATCGACTTATTTACAAGACTAGTAACTCTTCCAATAGTTCGTGTTTTGAGCCTTTCCTGGGACACCAGTATTAGTTTCCGATGCACCATTGCAGGTTTACTGTATCCCTTGGACCTTCAAATATTCGATGAAACTCAGAAATTGCATCGATATTGAATACAAAAGGCAAAATGACGACTTATTTACGAGAGGAGTTACTCTTCTAATAGTTCGTGCTTTTAGCTTCTCCTGGGACAGCAGTATTAGATTCCGATGCACCATTGCAGGTTTACTGTATCCCTTGTACCCTCAAATCAACGATGAAACACAGAAATTGCATCGATATTGAATACAAAATGCAAAATGTCGACTTATTTATAAGAGGAGTAACGCTTCTAATAGTTCGTGCTTTGAGCCTTTCCTGGGACAGCAGTATTAGATTCCGATGCACCATTGCAGGTTAACTGTAGCCCTTGGACCTTCAAATCAACGAAAAAACGCAGAAATTGCATCAATATTGAATACAAAAGGCAAAATGTCGACTTATTTACAAGAGGAGTAACTCTTCTAATAGTTCGTGCTTTTAGCCTTTCCTGGGACAGCAGTATTAGATTCCGATGCACCATTTCAGGTTTACTGTATCCCTTGGACCTTAAAATCAACGATGAAACACAGAAATTGCATCGATATTGAATACAAAAGGCAAAATGTCGACTTATTTATGAGAGGAGTAACTCTTCTAATAGTTCGTGCTTTGAGCCTTTCCTGGGACAGCAGTATTAGATTCCGATGCACCATTGCAGGTTTACTGTATCCCTTGGAACTTCAAATCAACGATGAAACACAGAAATTGCATCGATATTGAATACAAAAGGCAAAATGTCGACTTATTTATAAGATGAGTAACTCTTCTAATAGTTCGTGTTTTGAGCCTTTCCTGGGACACTAGTATTAGTTTCCGATGCACAATTGCAGGTTTACTGTATCCCTTGCACCTTCAAATCAACGATGAAACTCAGAAATTGCATCTATATTGAATACAAAATGAAATATGTCGACTTATTTACAAGAGGAGTAACTCTTCTAATAGTTCGTGTTTTAGCCTTTCCTGGGACAGCAGTATTAGATTCCGATGCACCATTGCAGGTTTAGTGTATCCCTTGGACCTTCAAATCAACGATGAAACACAGAAATTGCATCGATATTAAATACAAAATGCAAAATGTCGACTTATTTATAAGTGGAGTAACTCTTCTAATAGTTCGTGCGTTGAGCCTTTCCTGGGACAGCAGTATTAGATTCCGATGCACCATTGCGGGTTTACTGTATCCCTTGGAGCTTCAACTCAACGATGAAACACAGAAATTGCATCGAAATTGAACACAAAAGGCAAATTGTCGACTTTTTTATAAGAGGAGTATCTCTTCCAATAGTTCGTGTTTTGAGCCTTTCCTGGGACACCAGTTTTAGATTCCGATGCACCATTGCAGGTTTACTGTATCCCTTGGACCCTCAAATCAAGGATGAAACACAGAAATTGCATCGATATTGAATACAAGAGGCAAAATGTCGACTTATTTACAAGAGGAATACCTCTTCTAATAGTTCATGTTTTTAGCCTTTCCTGGGTCAACAGTATTAATTCCGATGCACCATTGCAGGTTTACTGTAATCCTTAGACCATCAAATCAACGATGAAACACAGAAATTCCATCGATATTGAATACAAAAGGCAAAATATCGACTTATTTACAAGACTAGTAACTCTTCCAATAGTTCGTGTTTTGAGCCTTTCCTGGGACACCAGTATTAGATTCCGATGCACCATTGCAGGTTTACTGTATCCCTTGGACCTTCAAATCAAGGATGAAACACAGAAATTGCATCGATATTGAATACAAGAGGCAAAATGTCGACTTATTTACAAGAGGAATACCTCTTCTAATAGTTCATGTTTTTAGCCTTTCCTGGGTCAACAGTATTAATTCCGATGCACCATTGCAGGTTTACTGTAATCCTTGGACCATCAAATCAACGATGAAACACAGAAATTGCATCGATATTGAATACAAAAGGCAAAATATCGACTTATTTACAAGACTAGTAACTCTTCCAATAGTTCGTGTTTTGAGCCTTTCCTGGGACACCAGTATTAGTTTCCGATGCACCATTGCAGGTTTACTGTATCCCTTGGACCTTCAAATATTCGATGAAACTCAGAAATTGCATCGATATTGAATACAAAAGGCAAAATGACGACTTATTTACGAGAGGAGTTACTCTTCTAATAGTTCGTGCTTTTAGCTTCTCCTGGGACAGCAGTATTAGATTCCGATGCACCATTGCAGGTTTACTGTATCCCTTGTACCCTCAAATCAACGATGAAACACAGAAATTGCATCGATATTGAATACAAAATGCAAAATGTCGACTTATTTATAAGAGGAGTAACGCTTCTAATAGTTCGTGCTTTGAGCCTTTCCTGGGACAGCAGTATTAGATTCCGATGCACCATTGCAGGTTAACTGTAGCCCTTGGACCTTCAAATCAACGAAAAAACGCAGAAATTGCATCAATATTGAATACAAAAGGCAAAATGTCGACTTATTTACAAGAGGAGTAACTCTTCTAATAGTTCGTGCTTTTAGCCTTTCCTGGGACAGCAGTATTAGATTCCGATGCACCATTTCAGGTTTACTGTATCCCTTGGACCTTAAAATCAACGATGAAACACAGAAATTGCATCGATATTGAATACAAAAGGCAAAATGTCGACTTATTTATGAGAGGAGTAACTCTTCTAATAGTTCGTGCTTTGAGCCTTTCCTGGGACAGCAGTATTAGATTCCGATGCACCATTGCAGGTTTACTGTATCCCTTGGAACTTCAAATCAACGATGAAACACAGAAATTGCATCGATATTGAATACAAAAGGCAAAATGTCGACTTATTTATAAGATGAGTAACTCTTCTAATAGTTCGTGTTTTGAGCCTTTCCTGGGACACTAGTATTAGTTTCCGATGCACAATTGCAGGTTTACTGTATCCCTTGCACCTTCAAATCAACGATGAAACTCAGAAATTGCATCTATATTGAATACAAAATGCAATATGTCGACTTATTTACAAGAGGAGTAACTCTTCTAATAGTTCGTGTTTTAGCCTTTCCTGGGACAGCAGTATTAGATTCCGATGCACCATTGCAGGTTTAGTGTATCCCTTGGACCTTCAAATCAACGATGAAACACAGAAATTGCATCGATATTAAATACAAAATGCAAAATGTCGTCTTATTTATAAGTGGAGTAACTCTTCTCATAGTTCGTGCTTTGAGCCTTTCCTGGGACAGCGGTATTAGATTCCGATGCACCATTGCAGGTTTACTGTATCCCTTGGACCTTCAAATCAACGATGAAACACAGAAATTGCATCGATATTGAATACAAAAGGCAAAATGTCGACTTATTTATAAGAGGAGTAACTCTTCTAATTATTCGTGCTTTGAGCCTTTCCTGGAACAGCAGTATTAGATTCCGATGCACCATTGCAGATTTACTGTATCCCTTGGACCTTCAAATCAACGATGAAACACAGAAATTGCATCGATATTGAATACAAAAGGCAAAATGTCGACTTATCTACAAGAGGAGTAACTCTTCTAATTGTTCGTGTTTTAGCCTTTCCTGGGACAGCAGTATTAGATTCCGATGCACCATTGCAGGTTTACTGTATCCCTTGGACCTTCAAATCAAGGATGAAACACAGAAATTGCATCGATATTGAATACAAGAGGCAAAATGTCGACTTAGTTACAAGACGAATACCTCTTCTAATAGTTCGTGTTTTTAGCCTTTCCTGGGTCAACAGTATTAATTCCGATGCACCATTACAGGTTTACTGTATTCCTTGGACCATCATATCAACGATGAAACACAGAAATTGCATCGATATTGAATACAAAAAGCAAAATATCGACTTATTTACAAGACTAGTAACTCTTCTAATAGTTCGTGCTTTGAGCCTTTCCTGGGACAGCAGTATTAGATTCCGATGCACCATTGCAGGTTTACTGTAGCCCTTGGATCTTCAAATCAACGATGAAACACAGAAATTGCATCGATATTGAATACAAGAGGCAAAATGTCGACTTATTTACAAGAGGAATAACTCTTCTAATAGTTCGTGCTTTGAGCCTTTCCTGGGACAGCAGTATTATTTCCGATGCACCATTGCAGGTTTACTGTATCCCTTGGACCTTCAAATCAACGATGAAACACAGAAATTGCATCGATATTGAATACAAAAGGCAAAATTTCGACTTATTTACAAGAGGAGTAACTCTTCTAAAGGTTCGTGCTTTGAGCCTTTCCTGGGACAGCAGTATTAGATTCCGATGCACCATTTCAGGTTTACTGTATCCCTAGGACCTTCAAATCAACGATGAAAAACATAAATTGCATCGATATTGAATACAAAAAGCAAAATATCGACTTATTTACAAGACTAGTAACTCTTCTAATAGTTCGTGCTTTGAGCCTTTCCTGGGACAGCAGCATTAGATTCCGATGCACCATTGCAGGTTTACTGTATCCCTTGGACCTTCAAATCAACGATGAAACACAGAAATTGCATCGATATTGAATACAAGAGGCAAAATGTCGACTTATTTACAAGAGGAATAACTTTTCTAATAGTTCGTGTTTTGAGCCATTCCTGGGTCAACAGTATTAATTCCGATGCACCATTGCAGGTTTACTGTATTCCTTGGACCATCAAATCAACGATGAAACACAGAAATTGCATCGATATTGAATACATAAGGCAAAATATCGATTTATTTACAAGACTAGTAACTCTTCTAATAGTTCGTGCTTTGAGCCTTTCCTGGGACAGCAGTATTAGATTCCGATGCACCATTGCAGGTTTACTGCATGCCTTGGACCTTCAAATCAACGATGAAACACAGAAATTGCATCGATATTGAATACAAGAGGCAAAATGTCGACTTATTTACAAGACTAGTAACTCTTCTAATAGTTCGTGCTTTGAGCCTTTCCTGGGACAGCAGTATTAGATTCCGATGCACCATTGCAGGTTTTCTATATCCCTTGGACCTTCAAATCAAGGATGAAACACAGAAATTGCGTCGATATTGAATACGAAAGGCAAAATGTCGACTAATTTACAAGAGGAATAACTCTTCTAATAGTTCGTGCTTTGAGCCTTCCCTGGGACAGAAGTATTAGATTCAGAAGCACCATTGCAGGATTACTGCATCCCTTGGACCTTTAAATCAACGATGAAACACAGAAATTGCATCGATATCGAATACAAAAGGCAAAATGTCGACTTATTTACCAGAGGAGTAACTCTTCTAATAGTTCGTGCTTTGAGCATTTCCTGGGACAGCAGTATTAGATTCCGATGCACCATTGCAGGTTTACTGTATACTTTGGACCTTCAAATCAAGGATGAAACACAGAAATTGCATCGATATTGAATACAAGAGGCAAAATGTCGACTTATTTACAAGAGGAATAACTCTTCTAATAGTACGTGTTTTGAGCCTTTCCTGGGACAACAGTATTAATTCCGATGCACCATTGCAGGTTTACTGTATTTCTTGGACCATCAAATCAACGATGAAACACAGAAATTGCATCGATTTTGAATACAAAAGGCAAAATATCGACTTATTTACAAGAGGAGTAACTCATCTAGCAGTTCGTGTTTTGTGCTTTCCCTGGGACAGAAGTATTAGATTCAGATGCACCATTGCAGGATTACTGCATCCCTTGGACCTTCAAATCAACGATGAAACACAGAAATTGCATCGA
Source organism: Schistocerca cancellata (assembly GCF_023864275.1). Classification (NCBI taxonomy): domain Eukaryota; kingdom Metazoa; phylum Arthropoda; class Insecta; order Orthoptera; family Acrididae; genus Schistocerca; species Schistocerca cancellata. The sequence goes on from NC_064627.1 coordinate 95,520,160, forward strand.
AATTGAATAAAAATGCAAAATGTCGACCCATTTATAAGAGGAGTAACTCTTCTTATAGTTCGTGTTTTTGAGCCTTTCCTGGGACAGCAGTATTAGATTCCGATGCACCATTGCAGGTTTACTGTATCCCTTGGACCTTCAAATCAAGGATGAAACACAGAAATTGCATCGATATTGAATACAAGAGGCAAAATGTCGACTTATTTACAAGAGGAATACCTCTTCTAATAGTTCATATTTTTAGCCTTTCCTGGGTCAACAGTATTATTTCCGATGCACCATTGCAGGTTTACTGTAATCCTTGGACCATCAAATCAACGATGAAACACAGAAATTGCATCGATATTGAATACAAAAGGCAAAATATCGACTTATTTACAAGACTAGTAACTCTTCCAATTGTTCGTATTTTGAGCCTTTCCTGGGACACCAGTATTAGATTCCGATGCACCATTGCAGGTTTACTGTATCCCTTGGACCGTCAAATCATCGATGAAACTCAGAAATTGCATCGATATTGAATACAAAAGGCAAAATGACGACTTATTTACGAGAGGAGTTACTCTTCTAATAGTTCGTGCTTTTAGCCTCTCCTGGGACAGCAGTATTAGATTCCGATGCACCATTGCAGGTTTACTGTATCCCTTGGACCCTCAAATCAACGATGAAACACAGAAATTGCATCGATATTGAATACAAAATGCAAAATGTCGACTTATTTATAAGAGGAGTAACTCTTCTAATAGTTCGTGCTTTGAGCCTTTCCTGGGACAGCAGTATTAGATTCCGGTGCACCATTGCAGGTTTACTGTATCCTTTGGACCTTTAAATCAACGATGAAACACAGAATTTGCATCGTAATTGAATACAAAAGGCAAAATTTTGACTTATTTATAAAAGGAGTAACTCTTCTAATAGTTTGTGCTTTGAGCCTTTCCTGGGACAGCAGTATTAGATTCCGATGCACCATTTCAGGTTTACTGTATCCCTTGGACCTTAAAATCAACGATGAAAAACAGAAATTGCATCGATATTGAATACAAAAGGCAAAATGTCGACTAATTTATGAGAGGAGTAACTCTTCTAATAGTTCGTGTTTTGAGCCTTTCCTGGGACACCAGTATTAGATTCCGATGCACCATTGCAGGTTTACTGTATCCCTTGGAACTTCAAATCAACGATGAAACACAGAAATTGCATCGATATTGAATACAAAAGGCAAAATGTCGACTTATTTATAAGAGGAGTAACTCTTCTAATAGTTCGTGTTTTGAGCCTTTCCTGGGACACTGGTATTAGATTCCGATGCACAATTGCAGGTTTACTGTATCCCTTGCACCTTCAAATCAACGATGAAACTCAGAAATTGCATCTATATTGAATACAAAAGGCAAAATGTCGACTTATTTACAAGAGGAGTAACTCTTCTAATAGTTCGTGTTTTAGCCTTTCCTGGGACAGCAGTATTAGATTCCGATGCACCATTGCAGGTTTAGTGTATCCCTTGGACCTTCAAATCAACGATGAAACACAGAAATTGCATCGATATTAAATACAAAATGCAAAATGTCGACTTATTTATAGGTGGAGTAACTCTTCTAATAGTTCGTGCTTTGAGCCTTTCCTGGGACAGCGGTATTAGATTCCGATGCATCATTGCAGGTTTACTGTATCCCTTGGACCTTCAAATCAACGATGAAACCCAGAAATTGCATCGATATTGAATACAAAAGGCAAAATGTCGACTTATTTATAAGAGGAGTAACTCTTCTAATTATTCGTGCTTTGAGCCTTTCCTGGAACAGCAGTATTAGATTCCGATGCACCATTGCAGATTTACTGTATCCCTTGGACCTTCAAATCAACGATGAAACACAGAAATTGCAACGATATTGAATACTAAAGGCAAAATGTCGACTTAACTACAAGAGGAGTAACTCTTCTAATTGTTCGTGTTTTAGCCTTTCTTGGGACAGCAGTATTAGATTCCGATGCACCATTGCAGGTTTACTGTATCCCTTGGACCTTCAAATCAACGATGAAACACAGAAATTGCATCGAAATTGAATACAAAAGGCAAAATGTCGACTTATTTACGAGATGAGTAACTCTTGTAAATGTTCGTGTTTGAGCCTTTCCTGGGACAGCAGTATTAGATTCCGATGCACCATTTCAGGTTTACTGTATCCCTAGGACCTTCAAATCAACGATGAAAAACATAAATTGCATCGATATTGAATACAAAAAGCAAAATATCGACTTATTTACAAGACTAGTAACTCTTCTAATAGTTCGTGCTTTGAGCCTTTCCTGGGACAGCAGCATTAGATTCCGATGCACCATTGCAGGTTTACTGTATCCCTTGGACCTTCAAATCAACGATGAAACACAGAAATTGCATCGATATTGAATACAAGAGGCAAAATGTCGACTTATTTACAAGAGGAATAACTTTTCTAATAGTTCGTGTTTTGAGCCATTCCTGGGTCAACAGTATTAATTCCGATGCACCATTGCAGGTTTACTGTATTCCTTGGACCATCAAATCAACGATGAAACACAGAAATTGCATCGATATTGAATACATAAGGCAAAATATCGATTTATTTACAAGACTAGTAACTCTTCTAATAGTTCGTGCTTTGAGCCTTTCCTGGGACAGCAGTATTAGATTCCGATGCACCATTGCAGGTTTACTGCATGCCTTGGACCTTCAAATCAACGATGAAACACAGAAATTGCATCGATATTGAATACAAGAGGCAAAATGTCGACTTATTTACAAGACTAGTAACTCTTCTAATAGTTCGTGCTTTGAGCCTTTCCTGGGACAGCAGTATTAGATTCCGATGCACCATTGCAGGTTTTCTATATCCCTTGGACCTTCAAATCAAGGATGAAACACAGAATTTGCGTCGATATTGAATACGAAAGGCAAAATGTCGACTAATTTACAAGAGGAATAACTCTTCTAATAGTTCGTGCTTTGAGCCTTCCCTGGGACAGAAGTATTAGATTCAGAAGCACCATTGCAGGATTACTGCATCCCTTGGACCTTTAAATCAACGATGAAACACAGAAATTGCATCGATATCGAATACAAAAGGCAAAATGTCGACTTATTTACCAGAGGAGTAACTCTTCTAATAGTTCGTGCTTTGAGCATTTCCTGGGACAGCAGTATTAGATTCCGATGCACCATTGCAGGTTTACTGTATACTTTGGACCTTCAAATCAAGGATGAAACACAGAAATTGCATCGATATTGAATACAAGAGGCAAAATGTCGACTTATTTACAAGAGGAATAACTCTTCTAATAGTACGTGTTTTGAGCCTTTCCTGGGACAACAGTATTAATTCCGATGCACCATTGCAGGTTTACTGTATTCCTTGGACCATCAAATCAACGATGAAACACAGAAAGTGCATCGATTTTGAATACAAAAGGCAAAATATCGACTTATTTACAAGAGGAGTAACTCATCTAGCAGTTCGTGTTTTGTGCTTTCCCTGGGACAGAAGTATTAGATTCAGATGCACCATTGCAGGATTACTGCATCCCTTGGACCTTCAAATCAACGATGAAACACAGAAATTGCATCGAAATTGAATAAAAATGCAAAATGTCGACCTATTTATAAGAGGAGTAACTCTTCTTATAGTTCGTGTTTTTGAGCCTTTCCTGGGACAGCAGTATTAGATTCCGATGCACCATTGCAGGTTTACTGTATCCCTTGGACCTTCAAATCAAGGATGAAACACAGAAATTGCATCGATATTGAATACAAGAGGCAAAATGTCGACTTATTTACAAGAGGAATACCTCTTCTAATAGTTCATATTTTTAGCCTTTCCTGGGTCAACAGTATTATTTCCGATGCACCATTGCAGGTTTACTGTAATCCTTGGACCATCAAATCAACGATGAAACACAGAAATTGCATCGATATTGAATACAAAAGGCAAAATATCGACTTATTTACAAGACTAGTAACTCTTCCAATTGTTCGTATTTTGAGCCTTTCCTGGGACACCAGTATTAGATTCCGATGCACCATTGCAGGTTTACTGTATCCCTTGGACCGTCAAATCATCGATGAAACTCAGAAATTGCATCGATATTGAATACAAAAGGCAAAATGACGACTTATTTACGAGAGGAGTTACTCTTCTAATAGTTCGTGCTTTTAGCCTCTCCTGGGACAGCAGTATTAGATTCCGATGCACCATTGCAGGTTTACTGTATCCCTTGGACCCTCAAATCAACGATGAAACACAGAAATTGCATCGATATTGAATACAAAATGCAAAATGTCGACTTATTTATAAGAGGAGTAACTCTTCTAATAGTTCGTGCTTTGAGCCTTTCCTGGGACAGCAGTATTAGATTCCGGTGCACCATTGCAGGTTTACTGTATCCTTTGGACCTTTAAATCAACGATGAAACACAGAATTTGCATCGTAATTGAATACAAAAGGCAAAATTTTGACTTATTTATAAAAGGAGTAACTCTTCTAATAGTTTGTGCTTTGAGCCTTTCCTGGGACAGCAGTATTAGATTCCGATGCACCATTTCAGGTTTACTGTATCCCTTGGACCTTAAAATCAACGATGAAAAACAGAAATTGCATCGATATTGAATACAAAAGGCAAAATGTCGACTTATTTATGAGAGGAGTAACTCTTCTAATAGTTCGTGTTTTGAGCCTTTCCTGGGACACCAGTATTAGATTCCGATGCACCATTGCAGGTTTACTGTATCCCTTGGAACTTCAAAACAACGATGAAACACAGAAATTGCATCGATATTGAATACAAAAGGCAAAATGTCGACTTATTTATAAGAGGAGTAACTCTTCTAATAGTTCGTGTTTTGAGCCTTTCCTGGGACACTGGTATTAGATTCCGATGCACAATTGCAGGTTTACTGTATCCCTTGCACCTTCAAATCAACGATGAAACTCAGAAATTGCATCTATATTGAATACAAAAGGCAAAATGTCGACTTATTTACAAGAGGAGTAACTCTTCTAATAGTTCGTGTTTTAGCCTTTCCTGGGACAGCAGTATTAGATTCCGATGCACCATTGCAGGTTTAGTGTATCCCTTGGACCTTCAAATCAACGATGAAACACAGAAATTGCATCGATATTAAATACAAAATGCAAAATGTCGACTTATTTATAGGTGGAGTAACTCTTCTAATAGTTCGTGCTTTGAGCCTTTCCTGGGACAGCGGTATTAGATTCCGATGCATCATTGCAGGTTTACTGTATCCCTTGGACCTTCAAATCAACGATGAAACCCAGAAATTGCATCGATATTGAATACAAAAGGCAAAATGTCGACTTATTTATAAGAGGAGTAACTCTTCTAATTATTCGTGCTTTGAGCCTTTCCTGGAACAGCAGTATTAGATTCCGATGCACCATTGCAGATTTACTGTATCCCTTGGACCTTCAAATCAACGATGAAACACAGAAATTGCAACGATATTGAATACTAAAGGCAAAATGTCGACTTATCTACAAGAGGAGTAACTCTTCTAATTGTTCGTGTTTTAGCCTTTCTTGGGACAGCAGTATTAGATTCCGATGCACCATTGCTGGTTTACTGTATCCCTTGGACCTTCAAATCAACGATGAAACACAGAAATTGCATCGAAATTGAATACAAAAGGCAAAATGTCGACTTATTTACGAGATGAGTAACTCTTGTAAATGTTCGTGTTTGAGCCTTTCCTGGGACAGCAGTATTAGATTCCGATGCACCATTGCAGGTTTACTGTATCCCTTGGACCGTCAAATCAACGATGAAACACAGAAATTGTATCGATATTGAATACAAAAGGCAAAATGTCGACTTATTACAAGAGGAGTGACTCTTCAAATAGTTCGTTGTTTGAGCCTTTCCTGGGACAGCAGTATTAGATTCCGATGCACCATTGCAGATTTACTGTATCCCTTGGACCTTCAAATCAACGATGAAGCACAGAAATTGCATCGATATTGAATACAATAGGCAAAATGTCGACTTATTTATAAGAGGAGTAACTCTTCTAACAGTTCGTGCTTTGAGCCTTTCCTGGGACAGCAGTATTAGATTCCGATGCACCATTGCAGGTTTTCTATATCCCTTGGACCTTCAAATCAAGGATGAAACACAGAAATTGCGTCGATATTGAATACGAAAGGCAAAATGTCGACTAATTTACAAGAGGAATAACTCTTCTAATAGTTCGTGCTTTGAGCCTTCCCTGGGACAGAAGTATTAGATTCAGAAGCACCATTGCAGGATTACTGCATCCCTTGGACCTTTAAATCAACGATGAAACACAGAAATTGCATCGATATCGAATACAAAAGGCAAAATGTCGACTTATTTACCAGAGGAGTAACTCTTCTAATAGTTCGTGCTTTGAGCATTTCCTGGGACAGCAGTATTAGATTCCGATGCACCATTGCAGGTTTACTGTATACTTTGGACCTTCAAATCAAGGATGAAACACAGAAATTGCATCGATATTGAATACAAGAGGCAAAATGTCGACTTATTTACAAGAGGAATAACTCTTCTAATAGTACGTGTTTTGAGCCTTTCCTGGGACAACAGTATTAGATTCAGATGCACCATTGCAGGATTACTGCATCCCTTGGACCTTCAAATCAACGATGAAACACAGAAATTGCATCGAAATTGAATAAAAATGCAAAATGTCGACCTATTTATAAGAGGAGTAACTCTTCTTATAGTTCGTGTTTTTGAGCCTTTCCTGGGACAGCAGTATTAGATTCCGATGCACCATTGCAGGTTTACTGTATCCCTTGGACCTTCAAATCAAGGATGAAACACAGAAATTGCATCGATATTGAATACAAGAGGCAAAATGTCGACTTATTTACAAGAGGAATACCTCTTCTAATAGTTCATATTTTTAGCCTTTCCTGGGTCAACAGTATTATTTCCGATGCACCATTGCAGGTTTACTGTAATCCTTGGACCATCAAATCAACGATGAAACACAGAAATTGCATCGATATTGAATACAAAAGGCAATATATCGACTTATTTACAAGACTAGTAACTCTTCCAATAGTTCGTGTTTTGAGCCTTTCCTGGGACACCAGTATTAGATTCCGATGCACCATTGCAGGTTTACTGTATCCCTTGGACCGTCAAATCATCGATGAAACTCAGAAATTGCATCGATATTGAATACAAAAGGCAAAATGACGACTTATTTACGAGAGGAGTTACTCTTATAATAGTTCGTGCTTTTAGCCTCTCCTGGGACAGCAGTATTAGATTCCGATGCACCATTGCAGGTTTACTGTATCCCTTGGACCCTCAAATCAACGATGAAACACAGAAATTGCATCGATATTGAATACAAAATGCAAAATGTCGACTTATTTATAAGAGGAGTAACTCTTCTAATAGTTCGTGCTTTGAGCCTTTCCTGGGACAGCAGTATTAGATTCCGGTGCACCATTGCAGGTTTACTGTATCCTTTGGACCTTTAAATCAACGATGAAACACAGAATTTGCATCGTAATTGAATACAAAAGGCAAAATTTTGACTTATTTTTAAAAGGAGTAACTCTTCTAATAGTTTGTGCTTTGAGCCTTTCCTGGGACAGCAGTATTAGATTCCGATGCACCATTTCAGGTTTACTGTATCCCTTGGACCTTAAAATCAACGATGAAAAACAGAAATTGCATCGATATTGAATACAAAAGGCAAAATGTCGACTTATTTATGAGAGGAGTAACTCTTCTAATAGTTCGTGTTTTGAGCCTTTCCTGGGACACCAGTATTAGATTCCGATGCACCATTGCAGGTTTACTGTATCCCTTGGAACTTCAAATCAACGATGAAACACAGAAATTGCATCGATATTGAATACAAAAGGCAAAATGTCGACTTATTTATAAGAGGAGTAACTCTTCTAATAGTTCGTGTTTTGAGCCTTTCCTGGGACACTGGTATTAGATTCCGATGCACAATTGCAGGTTTACTGTATCCCTTGCACCTTCAAATCAACGATGAAACTCAGAAATTGCATCTATATTGAATACAAAAGGCAAAATGTCGACTTATTTACAAGAGGAGTAACTCTTCTAATAGTTCGTGTTTTAGCCTTTCCTGGGACAGCAGTATTAGATTCCGATGCACCATTGCAGGTTTAGTGTATCCCTTGGACCTTCAAATCAACGATGAAACACAGAAATTGCATCGATATTAAATACAAAATGCAAAATGTCGACTTATTTATAGGTGGAGTAACTCTTCTAATAGTTCGTGCTTTGAGCCTTTCCTGGGACAGCGGTATTAGATTCCGATGCATCATTGCAGGTTTACTGTATCCCTTGGACCTTCAAATCAACGATGAAACACAGAAATTGCATCGAAATTGAATACAAAAGGCAAAATGTCGACTTATTTATAAGAGGAGTAACTCTTCTAATTATTCGTGCTTTGAGCCTTTCCTGGAACAGCAGTATTAGATTCCGATGCACCATTGCAGATTTACTGTATCCCTTGGACCGTCAAATCAACGATGAAACACAGAAATTGTATCGATATTGAATACAAAAGGCAAAATGTCGACTTATTACAAGAGGAGTGACTCTTCAAATAGTTCGTTGTTTGAGCCTTTCCTGGGACAGCAGTATTAGATTCCGATGCACCATTGCAGATTTACTGTATCCCTTGGACCTTCAAATCAACGATGAAGCACAGAAATTGCATCGATATTGAATACAATAGGCAAAATGTCGACTTATTTATAAGAGGAGTAACTCTTCTAACAGTTCGTGCTTTGAGCCTTTCCTGGGACAGCAGTATTAGATTCCGATGTACCATTGCAGGTTTACTGTATCCCTTGGACCTTCAAATCAACGATGAAACACAGAAATTGCATCGATATTGAATACAAAAGGCAAAATGTCGACTTATTTACAAGAGGAGTAACTCTTCTAATAGTTCGTGCTTTGAGCCTTTCCTGGGACAGCAGTATTAGATTCCGATGCACCATTGCTGGTTTACTGTATCCCTTGGAGCTTCAACTCAACGATGAAACACAGAAATTGCATCGAAATTGAACACAAAAGGCAAATTGTCGACTTTTTTATAAGAGGAGTATCTCTTCCAATAGTTCGTTTTTTGAGCCTTTCCTGGGACAGCAGTATTAGATTCCGATGCACCATTGCAGGTTTACTGTATCCCTTGGACCTTCAAATCAAGGATGAAACACAGAAATTGCATCGATATTGAATACAAGAGGCAAAATGTCGACTTATTTACAAGAGGAATACCTCTTCTAATAGTTCATGTTTTTAGCCTTTCCTGGGTCAACAGTATTAATTCCGATGCACCATTGCAGGTTTACTGTAATCCTTGGACCATCAAATCAACGATGAAACACAGAAATTGCATCGATATTGAATACAAAAGGCAAAATGACGACTTATTTACGAGAGGAGTTACTCTTCTAATAGTTCGTGCTTTTAGCCTCTCCTGGGACAGCAGTATTAGATTCCGATGCACCATTGCAGGTTTACTGTATCCCTTGTACCCTCAAATCAACGATGAAACACAGAAATATCATCGATATTGAATACAAAATGCAAAATGTCGACTTATTTATAAGAGGAGTAACGCTTCTAATAGTTCGTGCTTTGAGCCTTTCCTGGGACAGCAGTATTAGATTCCGATGCACCATTGCAGGTTAACTGTAGCCCTTGGACCTTCAAATCAACGAAAAAACGCAGAAATTGCATCAATATTGAATACAAAAGGCAAAATGTCGACTTATTTACAAGAGGAGTAACTCTTCTAATAGTTCGTGCTTTTAGCCTTTCCTGTGACAGCAGTATTTGATTCCGATGCACCATTGCAGGTTTACTGTATCCCTTGGACCTTTAAATCAACGATGAAACACAGAATTTGCATCGACATTGAATACAAAAGGCAAAATTTCGACTTATTTATAAGAGGAGTAACTCTTCTAATAGTTCGTGCTTTGAGCCTTTCCTGGGACAGCAGTATTAGATTCCGATGCACCATTTCAGGTTTACTGTATCCCTTGGACCTTAAAATCAACGATGAAACACAGAAATTGCATCGATATTGAATACAAAAGGCAAAATGTCGACTTATTTATGAGAGGAGTAACTCTTCTAATAGTTCGTGCTTTGAGCCTTTCCTGGGACAGCAGTATTAGATTCCGATGCACCATTGCAGGTTTACTGTATCCCTTGGAACTTCAAATCAACGATGAAACACAGAAATTGCATCGATATTGAATACAAAAGGCAAAATGTCGACTTATTTATAAGATGAGTAACTCTTCTAATAGTTCGTGTTTTGAGCCTTTCCTGGGACACTAGTATTAGATTCCGATGCACAATTGCAGGTTTACTGTATCCCTTGCACCTTCAAATCAACGATGAAACTCAGAAATTGCATCTATATTGAATACAAAAGGCAAAATGTCGACTTATTTACAAGAGGAGTAACTCTTCTAATAGTTCGTGTTTTAGCCTTTCCTGGGACAGCAGTATTAGATTCCGATGCACCATTGCAGGTTTAGTGTATCCCTTGGACCTTCAAATCAACGATGAAACACAGAAATTGCATCGATATTAAATACAAAATGCAAAATGTCGACTTATTTATAAGTGGAGTAACTCTTCTCATAGTTCGTGCTTTGAGCCTTTCCTGGGACAGCGGTATTAGATTCCGATGCACCATTGCAGGTTTACTGTATCCCTTGGAGCTTCAAATCAACGATGAAACACAGAAATTGCATCGATATTGAATACAAAAGGCAAAATGTCGACTTATTTATAAGAGGAGTAACTCTTCTAATTATTCGTGCTTTGAGCCTTTCCTGGAACAGCAGTATTAGATTCCGATGCACTATTGCAGATTTACTGTATCCCTTGGACCTTCAAATCAACGATGAAACACAGAAATTGCATCGATATTTAATACAAAAGGCAAAATGTCGACTTATCTACAAGAGGAGTAACTCTTCTAATTGTTCGTGTTTTAGCCTTTCCTGGGACAGCAGTATTAGATTCCGATGCACCATTGCAGGTTTACTGTATCCCTTGGACCTTCAAATCAACGATGAAACACAGAAATTGCATCGAAATTGAATACAAAAGGCAAAATGTCGACTTATTTACGGGATGAGTAACTCTTGTAAATGTTCGTGCTTTGAGCCTTTCCTGGGACAGCAGTATTAGATTCCGATGCACCATTGCAGGTTTTCTATATCCCTTGGACCTTCAAATCAAGGATGAAACACAGAAATTGCGTCGATATTGAATACGAAAGGCAAAATGTCGACTAATTTACAAGAGGAATAACTCTTCTAATAGTTCGTGCTTTGAGCCTTCCCTGGGACAGAAGTATTAGATTCAGAAGCACCATTGCAGGATTACTGCATCCCTTGGACCTTTAAATCAACGATGAAACACAGAAATTGCATCGATATCGAATACAAAAGGCAAAATGTCGACTTATTTACCAGAGGAGTAACTCTTCTAATAGTTCGTGCTTTGAGCATTTCCTGGGACAGCAGTATTAGATTCCGATGCACCATTGCAGGTTTACTGTATACTTTGGACCTTCAAATCAAGGATGAAACACAGAAATTGCATCGATATTGAATACAAGAGGCAAAATGTCGACTTATTTACAAGAGGAATAACTCTTCTAATAGTACGTGTTTTGAGCCTTTCCTGGGACAACAGTATTAATTCCGATGCACCATTGCAGGTTTACTGTATTCCTTGGACCATCAAATCAACGATGAAACACAGAAATTGCATCGATTTTGAATACAAAAGGCAAAATATCGACTTATTTACAAGAGGAGTAACTCATCTAACAGTTCGTGTTTTGTGCTTTCCCTGGGACAGAAGTATTAGATTCAGATGCACCATTGCAGGATTACTGCATCCCTTGGACCTTCAAATCAACGATGAAACACAGAAATTGCATCGAAATTGAATAAAAATGCAAAATGTCGACCTATTTATAAGAGGAGTAACTCTTCTTATAGTTCGTGTTTTTGAGCCTTTCCTGGGACAGCAGTATTAGATTCCGATGCACCATTGCAGGTTTACTGTATCCCTTGGACCTTCAAATCAAGGATGAAACACAGAAATTGCATCGATATTGAATACAAGAGGCAAAATGTCGACTTATTTACAAGAGGAATACCTCTTCTAATAGTTCATATTTTTAGCCTTTCCTGGGTCAACAGTATTATTTCCGATGCACCATTGCAGGTTTACTGTAATCCTTGGACCATCAAATCAACGATGAAACACAGAAATTGCATCGATATTGAATACAAAAGGCAAAATATCGACTTATTTACAAGACTAGTAACTCTTCCAATAGTTCGTGTTTTGAGCCTTTCCTGGGACACCAGTATTAGATTCCGATGCACCATTGCAGGTTTACTGTATCCCTTGGACCGTCAAATCATCGATGAAACTCAGAAATTGCATCGATATTGAATACAAAAGGCAAAATGACGACTTATTTACGAGAGGAGTTACTCTTCTAATAGTTCGTGCTTTTAGCCTTTCCTGGGACAGCAGTATTAGATTCCGGTGCACCATTGCAGGTTTACTGTATCCTTTGGACCTTTAAATCAACGATGAAACACAGAATTTGCATCGTAATTGAATACAAAAGGCAAAATTTTGACTTATTTATAAAAGGAGTAACTCTTCTAATAGTTTGTGCTTTGAGCCTTTCCTGGGACAGCAGTATTAGATTCCGATGCACCATTTCAGGTTTACTGTATCCCTTGGACCTTAAAATCAACGATGAAAAACAGAAATTGCATCGATATTGAATACAAAAGGCAAAATGTCGACTTATTTATGAGAGGAGTAACTCTTCTAATAGTTCGTGTTTTGAGCCTTTCCTGGGACACCAGTATTAGATTCCGATGCACCATTGCAGGTTTACTGTATCCCTTGGAACTTCAAATCAACGATGAAACACAGAAATTGCATCGATATTGAATACAAAAGGCAAAATGTCGACTTATTTATAAGAGGAGTAACTCTTCTAATAGTTCGTGTTTTGAGCCTTTCCTGGGACACTGGTATTAGATTCCGATGCACAATTGCAGGTTTACTGTATCCCTTGCACCTTCAAATCAACGATGAAACTCAGAAATTGCATCTATATTGAATACAAAAGGCAAAATGTCGACTTATTTACAAGAGGAGTAACTCTTCTAATAGTTCGTGTTTTAGCCTTTCCTGGGACAGCAGTATTAGATTCCGATGCACCATTGCAGGTTTAGTGTATCCCTTGGACCTTCAAATCAACGATGAAACACAGAAATTGCATCGATATTAAATACAAAATGCAAAATGTCGACTTATTTATAGGTGGAGTAACTCTTCTAATAGTTCGTGCTTTGAGCCTTTCCTGGGACAGCGGTATTAGATTCCGATGCATCATTGCAGGTTTACTGTATCCCTTGGACCTTCAAATCAACGATGAAACCCAGAAATTGCATCGATATTGAATACAAAAGGCAAAATGTCGACTTATTTATAAGAGGAGTAACTCTTCTAATTATTCGTGCTTTGAGCCTTTCCTGGAACAGCAGTATTAGATTCCGATGCACCATTGCAGATTTACTGTATCCCTTGGACCTTCAAATCAACGATGAAACACAGAAATTGCAACGATATTGAATACTAAAGGCAAAATGTCGACTTATCTACAAGAGGAGTAACTCTTCTAATTGTTCGTGTTTTAGCCTTTCTTGGGACAGCAGTATTAGATTCCGATGCACCATTGCAGGTTTACTGTATCCCTTGGACCTTCAAATCAACGATGAAACACAGAAATTGCATCGAAATTGAATACAAAAGGCAAAATGTCGACTTATTTACGAGATGAGTAACTCTTGTAAATGTTCGTGTTTGAGCCTTTCCTGGGACAGCAGTATTAGATTCCGATGCACCATTGCAGGTTTACTGTTTTCCTTGGACCGTCAAATCAACGATGAAACACAGAAATTGTATCGATATTGAATACAAAAGGCAAAATGTCGACTTATTACAAGAGGAGTGACTCTTCAAATAGTTCGTTGTTTGAACCTTTCCTGGGACAGCAGTATTAGATTCCGATGCACCATTGCAGATTTACTGTATCCCTTGGACCTTCAAATCAACGATGAAGCACAGAAATTGCATCGATATTGAATACAATAGGCAAAATGTCGACTTATTTATAAGAGGAGTAACTCTTCTAACAGTTCGTGCTTTGAGCCTTTCCTGGGACAGCAGTATTAGATTCCGATGCACCATTGCAGGTTTTCTATATCCCTTGGACCTTCAAATCAAGGATGAAACACAGAAATTGCGTCGATATTGAATACGAAAGGCAAAATGTCGATTAATTTACAAGAGGAATAACTCTTCTAATAGTTCGTGCTTTGAGCCTTCCCTGGGACAGAAGTATTAGTTTCAGAAGCACCATTGCAGGATTACTGCATCCCTTGGACATTTAAATCAACGATGAAACACAGAAATTGCATCGATATCGAATACAAAAGGCAAAATGTCGACTTATTTACCAGAGGAGTAACTCTTCTAATAGTTCGTGCTTTGAGCATTTCCTGGGACAGCAGTATTAGATTCCGATGCACCATTGCAGGTTTACTGTATACTTTGGACCTTCAAATCAAGGATGAAACACAGAAATTGCATCGATATTGAATACAAGAGGCAAAATGTCGACTTATTTACAAGAGGAATAACTCTTCTAATAGTACGTGTTTTGAGCCTTTCCTGGGACAACAGTATTAATTCCGATGCACCATTGCAGGTTTACTGTATTCCTTGGACCATCAAATCAACGATGAAACACAGAAATTGCATCGATTTTGAATACAAAAGGCAAAATATCGACTTATTTACAAGAGGAGTAACTCATCTAACAGTTCGTGTTTTGTGCTTTCCCTGGGACAGAAGTATTAGATTCAGATGCACCATTGCAGGATTACTGCATCCCTTGGACCTTCAAATCAACGATGAAACACAGAAATTGCATCGAAATTGAATAAAAATGCAAAATGTCGACCTATTTATAAGAGGAGTAACTCTTCTTATAGTTCGTGTTTTTGAGCCTTTCCTGGGACAGCAGTATTAGATTCCGATGCACCATTGCAGGTTTACTGTATCCCTTGGACCTTCAAATCAAGGATGAAACACAGAAATTGCATCGATATTGAATACAAGAGGCAAAATGTCGACTTATTTACAAGAGGAATACCTCTTCTAATAGTTCATATTTTTAGCCTTTCCTGGGTCAACAGTATTATTTCCGATGCACCATTGCAGGTTTACTGTAATCCTTGGACCATCAAATCAACGATGAAACACAGAAATTGCATCGATATTGAATACAAAAGGCAAAATATCGACTTATTTACAAGACTAGTAACTCTTCCAATAGTTCGTGTTTTGAGCCTTTCCTGGGACACCAGTATTAGATTCCGATGCACCATTGCAGGTTTACTGTATCCCTTGGACCGTCAAATCATCGATGAAACTCAGAAATTGCATCGATATTGAATACAAAAGGCAAAATGACGACTTATTTACGAGAGGAGTTACTCTTCTAATAGTTCGTGCTTTTAGCCTCTCCTGGGACAGCAGTATTAGATTCCGATGCACCATTGCAGGTTTACTGTATCCCTTGGACCCTCAAATCAACGATGAAACACAGAAATTGCATCGATATTGAATACAAAATGCAAAATGTCGACTTATTTATAAGAGGAGTAACTCTTCTAATAGTTCGTGCTTTGAGCCTTTCCTGGGACAGCAGTATTAGATTCCGGTGCACCATTGCAGGTTTACTGTATCCTTTGGACCTTTAAATCAACGATGAAACACAGAATTTGCATCGTAATTGAATACAAAAGGCAAAATTTTGACTTATTTATAAAAGGAGTAACTCTTCTAATAGTTTGTGCTTTGAGCCTTTCCTGGGACAGCAGTATTAGATTCCGATGCACCATTTCAGGTTTACTGTATCCCTTGGACCTTAAAATCAACGATGAAAAACAGAAATTGCATCGATATTGAATACAAAAGGCAAAATGTCGACTTATTTATGAGAGGAGTAACTCTTCTAATAGTTCGTGTTTTGAGCCTTTCCTGGGACACCAGTATTAGATTCCGATGCACCATTGCAGGTTTACTGTATCCCTTGGAACTTCAAATCAACGATGAAACACAGAAATTGCATCGATATTGAATACAAAAGGCAAAATGTCGACTTATTTATAAGAGGAGTAACTCTTCTAATAGTTCGTGTTTTGAGCCTTTCCTGGGACACTGGTATTAGATTCCGATGCACAATTGCAGGTTTACTGTATCCCTTGCACCTTCAAATCAACGATGAAACTCAGAAATTGCATCTATATTGAATACAAAAGGCAAAATGTCGACTTATTTACAAGAGGAGTAACTCTTCTAATAGTTCGTGTTTTAGCCTTTCCTGGGACAGCAGTATTAGATTCCGATGCACCATTGCAGGTTTACTGTATCCCTTGGACCTTCAAATCAACGATGAAACACAGAAATTGCATCGATATTAAATACAAAATGCAAAATGTCGACTTATTTATAGGTGGAGTAACTCTTCTAATAGTTCGTGCTTTGAGCCTTTCCTGGGACAGCGGTATTTGATCCGATGCATCATTGCAGGTTTACTGTATCCCTTGGACCTTCAAATCAACGATGAAACCCAGAAATTGCATCGATATTGAATACAAAAGGCAAAATGTCGACTTATTTATAAGAGGAGTAACTCTTCTAATTATTCGTGATTTGAGCCTTTCCTGGAACAGCAGTATCAGATTCCGATGCACCATTGCAGATTTACTGTATCCCTTGGACCTTCAAATCAACGATGAAACACAGAAATTGCAACGATATTGAATACTAAAGGCAAAATGTCGACTTATCTACAAGAGGAGTAACTCTTCTAATTGTTCGTGTTTTAGCCTTTCTTGGGACAGCAGTATTAGATTCCGATGCACCATTGCAGGTTTACTGTATCCCTTGGACCTTCAAATCAACGATGAAACACAGAAATTGCATCGAAATTGAATACAAAAGGCAAAATGTCGACTTATTTACGAGATGAGTAACTCTTGTAAGTGTTCGTGTTTGAGCCTTTCCTGGGACAGCAGTATTAGATTCCGATGCACCATTGCAGGTTTACTGTATCCCTTGGACCGTCAAATCAACGATGAAACACAGAAATTGTATCGATATTGAATACAAAAGGCAAAATGTCGACTTATTACAAGAGGAGTGACTCTTCAAATAGTTCGTTGTTTGAGCCTTTCCTGGGACAGCAGTATTAGATTCCGATGCACCATTGCAGATTTACTGTATCCCTTGGACCTTCAAATCAACGATGAAGCACAGAAATTGCATCGATATTGAATACAATAGGCAAAATGTCGACTTATTTATAATAGGAGTAACTCTTCTAACAGTTCGTGCTTTGAGCCTTTCCTGGGACAGCAGTATTAGATTCCGATGTACCATTGCAGGTTTACTGTATCCCTTGGACCTTCAAATCAACGATGAAACACAGAAATTGCATCGATATTGAATACAAAAGGCAAAATGTCGACTTATTTACAAGAGGAGTAACTCTTCTAATAGTTCGTGCTTTGAGCCTTTCCTGGGACAGCAGTATTAGATTCCGATGCACCATTGCTGGTTTACTGTATCCCTTGGGGCTTCAACTCAACGATGAAACACAGAAATTGCATCGAAATTGAACACAAAAGGCAAATTGTCGACTTTTTTATAAGAGGAGTATCTCTTCCAAAAGTTCGTTTTTTGAGCCTTTCCTGGGACACCAGTATTAGATTCCGATGCACCATTGCAGGTTTACTGTATCCCTTGGACCTTCAAATCAAGGATGAAACACAGAAATTGCATCGATATTGAATACAAGAGGCAAAATGTCGACTTATTTACAAGAGGAATACCTCTTCTAATAGTTCATGTTTTTAGCCTTTCCTGGGTCAGCAGTATTAATTCCGATGCACCATTGCAGGTTTACTGTAATCCTTGGACCATCAAATCAACGATGAAACACAGAAATTGCATCGATATTGAATACAAAAGGCAAAATATCGACTTATTTACAAGACTAGTAACTCTTCCAATAGTTCGTGTTTTGAGCCTTTCCTGGGACACCAGTATTAGTTTCCGATGCACCATTGCAGGTTTACTGTATCCCTTGGACCTTCAAATCATCGATGAAACTCAGAAATTGCATCGATATTGAATACAAAAGGCAAAATGACGACTTATTTACGAGAGGAGTTACTCTTCTAATAGTTCGTGCTTTTAGCCTCTCCTGGGACAGCAGTATTAGATTCCGATGCACCATTGCAGGTTTACTGTATCCCTTGTACCCTCAAATCAACGATGAAACACAGAAATTGCATCGATATTGAATACAAAATGCAAAATGTCGACTTATTTATAAGAGGAGTAACGCTTCTAATAGTTCGTGCTTTGAGCCTTTCCTGGGACAGCAGTATTAGATTCCGATGCACCATTGCAGGTTAACTGTAGCCCTTGGACCTTCAAATCAACGAAAAAACGCAGAAATTGCATCAATATTGAATACAAAAGGCAAAATGTCGACTTATTTACAAGAGGAGTAACTCTTCTAATAGTTCGTGCTTTTAGCCTTTCCTGGGACAGCAGTATTTGATTCCGATGCACCATTGCAGGTTTACTGTATCCCTTGGACCTTTAAATCAACGATGAAACACAGAATTTGCATCGACATTGAATACAAAAGGCAAAATTTCGACTTATTTATAAGAGGAGTAACTCTGCTAATAGTTCGTGCTTTGAGCCTTTCCTGGGACAGCAGTATTAGATTCCGATGCACCATTTCAGGTTTACTGTATCCCTTGGACCTTAAAATCAACGATGAAACACAGAAATTGCATCGATATTGAATACAAAAGGCAAAATGTCGACTTATTTATGAGAGGAGTAACTCTTCTAATAGTTCGTGCTTTGAGCCTTTCCTGGGACAGCAGTATTAGATTCCGATGCACCATTGCAGGTTTACTGTATCCCTTGGAACTTCAAATCAACGATGAAACACAGAAATTGCATCGATATTGAATACAAAAGGCAAAATGTCGACTTATTTATAAGATGAGTAACTCTTCTAATAGTTCGTGTTTTGAGCCTTTCCTGGGACACTAGTATTAGATTCCGATGCACAATTGCAGGTTTACTGTATCCCTTGCACCTTCAAATCAACGATGAAACTCAGAAATTGCATCTATATTGAATACAAAAGGCAAAATGTCGACTTACTTACAAGAGGAGTAACTCTTCTAATAGTTCGTGTTTTAGCCTTTCCTGGGACAGCAGTATTAGATTCCGATGCACCATTGCAGGTTTAGTGTATCCCTTGGACCTTCAAATCAACGATGAAACACAGAAATTGCATCGATATTAAATACAAAATGCAAAATGTCGACTTATTTATAAGTGGAGTAACTCTTCTCATAGTTCGTGCTTTGAGCCTTTCCTGGGACAGCGGTATTAGATTCCGATGCACCATTGCAGGTTTACTGTATCCCTTGGAGCTTCAAATCAACGATGAAACACAGAAATTGCATCGATATTGAATACAAAAGGCAAAATGTCGACTTATTTATAAGAGGAGTAACTCTTCTAATTATTCGTGCTTTGAGCCTTTCCTGGAACAGCAGTATTAGATTCCGATGCACTATTGCAGATTTACTGTATCCCTTGGACCTTCAAATCAACGATGAAACACAGAAATTGCATCGATATTGAATACAAAAGGCAAAATGTCGACTTATCTACAAGAGGAGTAACTCTTCTAATTGTTCGTGTTTTAGCCTTTCCTGGGACAGCAGTATTAGATTCCGATGCACCATTGCAGGTTTACTGTATCCCTTGGACCTTCAAATCAACGATGAAACACAGAAATTGCATCGAAATTGAATACAAAAGGCAAAATGTCGACTTATTTATGGGATGAGTAACTCTTGTAAATGTTCGTGCTTTGAGCCTTTCCTGGGACAGCAGTATTAGATTCCGATGCACCATTGCAGGTTTACTGTATCCCTTGGTCCTTCAAATCAACGATGAAACACAGAAATTGCATCGATATTGAATACAAAAGGCAAAATGACGACTTATTTATAAAAGCAGTAACTCATCTAACAGTTCGTGCTTTGAGCCTTTCCTGGGACAGCAGTATTAGATTCCGATGCACCATTGCAGGTTTACTGTATCCCTTGGACCTTCAAATCAACGATGAAACACAGAAATTGTATCGATATTGAATACATAAGGCAAAATGTCGACTTATTACAAGAGGAGAGACTCTTCAAATAGTTCGTGGTTTGAGCCTTTCCTGGGACAGCAGTATTAGATTCCGATGCACCATTGCAGATTTACTGTATCCCTTGGACCTTCAAATCAACGATGAAGCACAGAAATTGCATCGATATTGAATACAATAGGCAAAATGTCGACTTATTTATAAGAGGAGTAACTCTTCTAACAGTTCGTGCTTCGAGCCTTTCCTGGGACAGCAGTATTAGATTCCGATGTACCATTGCAGGTTTACTGTATCCCTTGGACCTTCAAATCAACGATGAAACACAGAAATTGCATCGATATTGAATACAAAAGGCAAAATGTCGACTTATTTACAAGAGGAGTAACTCTTCTAATAGTTCGTGCTTTGAGCCTTTCCTGGGACAGCAGTATTAGATTCCGATGCACCATTGCAGGTTTACTGTATCCCTTGGAGCTTCAACTCAACGATGAAACACAGAAATTGCATCGAAATTGAACACAAAAGGCAAAATGTCGACTTTTTTATAAGAGGAGTATCTCTTCCAATAGTTCGTGTTTTGAGCCTTTCCTGGGACACCAGTATTAGATTCCGATGCACCATTGCAGGTTTACTGTATCCCTTGGACCTTCAAATCATCGATGAAGCTCAGAAATTGCATCGATATTGAATACAAAAGGCAAAATGAGGACTTATTTACAAGAGGAGTTACTCTTCTAATAGTTCTTGCTTTTAGCCTTTCCTGGGTCAGCAGTATTAGATTCCGATGCACCATTGCAGGTTTACTGTATCCCTCGGACCTTCAAATAAACGATGAAACACAGAAATTGCATCGATATTGAATACAAAATGCAAAATGTCGACTTATTTACAAAAGGAGTAAATCTTCTATTAGTTCGTGATTTGAACCTTTTCTGGGACAGCAATATTAGATTCCGAAGCACCATTGCTGGTTTACTGTATCCCTCGGACCTTCAAATCAACGATGAAACACAGAAATTGCATCGATATTGAATACAAAAGGCAAAATGTCGACTTATTTATAAGAGGAGTAACTCTTCTAATAGTTCGTGCTTTGACCCTTTCCTGGGACAGCGGTATTAGATTCCAAAGCACCATTGCAGGTTTACTGTATCCCTTGGACCTTCAAATCAACGATGAAGCACAGAAATTGCATCGATATTGAATACAATAGGCAAAATGTCGACTTATTTATAAGAGGAGTAACTCTTCTAACAGTTCGTGCTTTGAGCCTTTCCTGGGACAGCAGTATTAGATTCCGATGTACCATTGCAGGTTTACTGTATCCCTTGGACCTTCAAATCAACGATGAAACACAGAAATTGCATCGATATTGAATACAAAAGGCAAAATGTCGACTTATTTACAAGAGGAGTAACTCTTCTAATAGTCCGTGCTTTGAGCCTTTCCTGGGACAGCAGTATTAGATTCGATTGCACCATTGCAGGTTTACTGTATCCCTTTGACCTTCAAATCAACGATGAAACTCAGAAATTGCATCGATATTGAATACAAAAGGCAAAATGTCGTCTTATTTACAAGAGGAGTAACTCTTCTAATTGTTCGTGCTTTGAGCCTTTCCTGGGACAGCAGTATTAGATTCCGATGCACCATTGCAGGTTTACTGTATCCCTTGAACCTTCAAATCAACGATGAAACACAGAAATTGCATCGATATTGAATAGAAAAGTCAAAATGTCAACTTATTACAAGAGGAGTAACTCTTCAAATAGTTCGTGCTTTGACCCTTTCCTGGGACAGCAGTATTAGATTCCGATGCACCATTGCAGATTTACTGTATCCCTTGGACCTTCAAATCAACGATGAAGCACAGAAATTGCATCGATATTGAATACAATAGGCAAAATGTCGACTTATATATAAGAGGAGTAACTCTTCTAACAGTTCGTGCTTTGAGCCTTTCATGGGACAGCAGTATTAGATTCCGATGCACCATTGCCGGTTTACTGTATCCCTTGGACCTTCAAATCAACGATGAAACACAGAAATTGCATTGATATTGAATACAAAAGGCAAAATGTCGACTTATTTACAAGAGGAGTAACTCTTCTAATAGTTCGTGCTTTTAGCCTTTCCTGGGACAGCAGTATTTGATTCCGATGCACCATTGCAGGTTTACTGTATCCCTTGGACCTTTAAATCAACGATGAAACACAGAATTTGCATCGACATTGAATACAAAAGGCAAAATTTCGACTTATTTATAAGAGGAGTAACTCTTCTAATAGTTCGTGCTTTGAGCCTTTCCTGGGACAGCAGTATTAGATTCCGATGCACCATTTCAGGTTTACTGTATCCCTTGGACCTTAAAATCAACGATGAAACACAGAAATTGCATCGATATTGAATACAAAAGGCAAAATGTCGACTTATTTATGAGAGGAGTAACTCTTCTAATAGTTCGTGCTTTGAGCCTTTCCTGGGACAGCAGTATTAGATTCCGATGCACCATTGCAGGTTTACTGTATCCCTTGGAACTTCAAATCAACGATGAAACACAGAAATTGCATCGATATTGAATACAAAAGGCAAAATGTCGACTTATTTATAAGATCAGTAACTCTTATAATAGTTCGTGTTTTGAGCCTTTCCTGGGACACTAGTATTAGATTCCGATGCACAATTGCAGGTTTACTGTATCCCTTGCACCTTCAAATCAACGATGAAACTCAGAAATTGCATCTATATTGAATACAAAAGGCAAAATGTCGACTTATTTACAAGAGGAGTAACTCTTCTAATAGTTCGTGTTTTAGCCTTTCCTGGGACAGCAGTATTAGATTCCGATGCACCATTGCAGGTTTAGTGTATCCCTTGGACCTTCAAATCAACGATGAAACACAGAAATTGCATCGATATTAAATACAAAATGCAAAATGTCGACTTATTTATAAGTGGAGTAACTCTTCTCATAGTTCGTGCTTTGAGCCTTTCCTGGGACAGCGGTATTAGATTCCGATGCACCATTGCAGGTTTACTGTATCCCTTGGAGCTTCAAATCAACGATGAAACACAGAAATTGCATCGATATTGAATACAAAAGGCAAAATGTCGACTTATTTATAAGAGGAGTAACTCTTCTAATTATTCGTGCTTTGAGCCTTTCCTGGAACAGCAGTATTAGATTCCGATGCACCATTGCAGATTTACTGTATCCCTTGGACCTTCAAATCAACGATGAAACACAGAAATTGCATCGATATTGAATACAAAAGGCAAAATGGCGACTTATCTACAAGAGGAGTAACTCTTCTAATTGTTCGTGTTTTAGCCTTTCCTGGGACAGCAGTATTAGATTCCGATGCACCATTGCAGGTTTACTGTATCCCTTGGACCTTCAAATCAACGATGAAACACAGAAATTGCATCGAAATTGAATACAAAAGGCAAAATGTCGACTTATTTACGGGATGAGTAACTCTTGTAAATGTTCGTGCTTTGAGCCTTTCCTGGGACAGCAGTATTAGATTCCGATGCACCATTGCAGGTTTACTGTATCCCTTGGACCTTCAAATCAACGATGAAACACAGAAATTGTATCGATATTGAATACATAAGGCAAAATGTCGACTTATTACAAGAGGAGAGACTCTTCAAATAGTTCGTGGTTTGAGCCTTTCCTGGGACAGCAGTATTAGATTCCGATGCACCATTGCAGATTTACTGTATCCCTTGGACCTTCAAATCAACGATGAAGCACAGAAATTGCATCGATATTGAATACAATAGGCAAAATGACGACTTATTTATAAGAGGAGTAACTCTTCTAACAGTTCGTGCTTCGAGCCTTTCCTGGGACAGCAGTATTAGATTCCGATGTACCATTGCAGGTTTACTGTATCCCTTGGACCTTCAAATCAACGATGAAACACAGAAATTGCATCGATATTGAATACAAAAGGCAAAATGTCGACTTATTTACAAGAGGAGTAACTCTTCTAATAGTTCGTGCTTTGAGCCTTTCCTGGGACAGGAGTATTAGATTCCGATGCACCATTGCAGGTTTACTGTATCCCTTGGAGCTTCAACTCAACGATGAAACACAGAAATTGCATCGAAATTGAACACAAAAGGCAAAATGTCGACTTTTTTATAACAGGAGTATCTCTTCCAATAGTTCGTGTTTTGAGCCTTTCCTGGGACACCAGTATTAGATTCCGATGCACCATTGCAGGTTTACTGTATCCCTTGGACCTTCAAATCATCGAAGAAGCTCAGAAATTGCATCGATATTGAATACAAAAGGCAAAATGAGGACTTATTTACAAGAGGAGTTACTCTTCTAATAGTTCTTGCTTTTAGCCTTTCCTGGGTCAGCAGTATTAGATTCCGATGCACCATTGCAGGTTTACTGTATCCCTCGGACCTTCAAATAAACGATGAAACACAGAAATTGCATCGATATTGAATACAAAATGCAAAATGTCGACTTATTTACAAAAGGAGTAAATCTTCTATTAGTTCGTGATTTGAACCTTTTCTGGGACAGCAATATTAGATTCCGAAGCACCATTGCTGGTTTACTGTATCCCTTGGACCTTCAAATAAACGATGAAACACAGAAATTGCATCGATATTGAATAGAAAAGTCAAAATGTCAACTTATTACAAGAGGAATAACTCTTCAAATAGTTCGTGCTTTGACCCTTTCCTGGGACAGCAGTATTAGATTCCGATGCACCATTGCAGATTTACTGTATCCCTTGGACCTTCAAATCAACGATGAAGCACAGAAATTGCATCGATATTGAATACAATAGGCAAAATGTCGACTTATTTACAAGAGGAATACCTCTTCTAATAGTTCATATTTTTAGCCTTTCCTGGGTCAACAGTATTATTTCCGATGCACCATTGCAGGTTTACTGTAATCCTTGGACCATCAAATCAACGATGAAACACAGAAATTGCATTGATATTGAATACAAAAGGCAAAATGTCGTCTTATTTACAAGAGGAGTAACTCTTCTAATAGTTCGTGTTTTGAGCCTTTCCTGGGACACCGGTATTAGATTCCGATGCACCATTGCAGGTTTACTGTATCCCTTGGACCTTCAAATCATCGATGAAACTCAGAAATTGCATCGATATTGAATACAAAAGGCAAAATGACGACTTATTTACAAGAGGAGTTACTCTTCTAATAGTTCGTGCTTTTAGCCTTTCCTGGGACAGCGGTATTAGATTCCGATGCACCATTGCAGGTTTACTGTATCCCTTTGACCTTCAAATCAACGATGAAACACAGAAATTGCATCGATATTTAATACAAAAGGCAAAATGTCGACTTATTTATAAGAAAAGTAACTCTTCTAATAGTTCGTGCTTTGAGCCTTTCCTGGGACAGCAGTATTTGATTCCGATGCACCATTGCAGATTTACTGTATCCCTTGGACCTTCAAATCAACGATGAAACACAGAAATTGCATCGATATTGAATACAAAAGGCAAAATTTCGACTTATCTACAAGAGGAGTAACTCTTCTAATTGTTCGTGTTTTAGCCTTTCCTGGGACAGCAGTATTAGATTCCGATGCACCATTGCAGGTTTAGTGTATCCCTTGGACCTTCAAATCAACGATGAAACACAGAAATTGCATCGATATTAAATACAAAATGCAAAATGTCGACTTATTTATAAGTGGAGTAACTCTTCTCATAGTTCGTGCTTTGAGCCTTTCCTGGGACAGCGGTATTAGATTCCGATGCACCATTGCAGGTTTACTGTATCCCTTGGAGCTTCAAATCAACGATGAAACACAGAAATTGCATCGATATTGAATACAAAAGGCAAAATTTCGACTTATTTATAAGAGGAGTAACTCTTCTAATTATTCGTGCTTTGAGCCTTTCCTGGAACAGCAGTATTAGATTCCGATGCACCATTGCAGATTTACTGAATCCCTTGGACCTTCAAATCAACGATGAAACACAGAAATTGCATCGATATTGAATACAAAAGGCAAAATGTCGACTTATCTACAAGAGGAGTAACTCTTCTAATTGTTCGTGTTTTAGCCTTTCCTGGGACAGCAGTATTAGATTCCGATGCACCATTGCAGGTTTACTGTATCCCTTGGACCTTCAAATCAACGATGAAACACAGAAATTGCATCGAAATTGAATACAAAAGGCAAAATGTCGACTTATTTACGGGATGAGTAACTCTTGTAAATGTTCGTGCTTTGAGCCTTTCCTGGGACAGCAGTATTAGATTCCGATGCACCATTGCAGGTTTACTGTATCCCTTGGACCTTCAAATCAACGATGAAACACAGAAATTGTATCGATATTGAATACATAAGGCAAAATGTCGACTTATTACAAGAGGAGAGACTCTTCAAATAGTTCGTGGTTTGAGCCTTTCCTGGGACAGCAGTATTAGATTCCGATGCACCATTGCAGATTTACTGTATCCCTTGGACCTTCAAATCAACGATGAAGCACAGAAATTGCATCGATATTGAATACAATAGGCAAAATGACGACTTATTTATAAGAGGAGTAACTCTTCTAACAGTTCGTGCTTCGAGCCTTTCCTGGGACAGCAGTATTAGATTCCGATGTACCATTGCAGGTTTACTGTATCCCTTGGACCTTCAAATCAACGATGAAACACAGAAATTGCATCGGTATTGAATACAAAAGGCAAAATGTCGACTTATTTACAAGAGGAGTAACTCTTCTAATAGTTCGTGCTTTGAGCCTTTCCTGGGACAGGAGTATTAGATTCCGATGCACCATTGCAGGTTTACTGTATCCCTTGGAGCTTCAACTCAACGATGAAACACAGAAATTGCATCGAAATTGAACACAAAAGGCAAAATGTCGACTTTTTTATAAGAGGAGTATCTCTTCCAATAGTTCGTGTTTTGAGCCTTTCCTGGGACACCAGTATTAGATTCCGATGCACCATTGCAGGTTTACTGTATCCCTTGGACCTTCAAATCATCGAAGAAGCTCAGAAATTGCATCGATATTGAATACAAAAGGCAAAATGAGGACTTATTTACAAGAGGAGTTACTCTTCTAATAGTTCTTGCTTTTAGCCTTTCCTGGGTCAGCAGTATTAGATTCCGATGCACCATTGCAGGTTTACTGTATCCCTCGGACCTTCAAATAAACGATGAAACACAGAAATTGCATCGATATTGAATACAAAATGCAAAATGTCGACTTATTTACAAAAGGAGTAAATCTTCTATTAGTTCGTGATTTGAACCTTTTCTGGGACAGCAATATTAGATTCCGAAGCACCATTGCTGGTTTACTGTATCCCTTGGACCTTCAAATAAACGATGAAACACAGAAATTGCATCGATATTGAATAGAAAAGTCAAAATGTCAACTTATTACAAGAGGAGTAACTCTTCAAATAGTTCGTGCTTTGACCCTTTCCTGGGACAGCAGTATTAGATTCCGATGCACCATTGCAGATTTACTGTATCCCTTGGACCTTCAAATCAACGATGAAGCACAGAAATTGCATCGATATTGAATACAATAGGCAAAATGTCGACTTATTTACAAGAGGAATACCTCTTCTAATAGTTCATATTTTTAGCCTTTCCTGGGTCAACAGTATTATTTCCGATGCACCATTGCAGGTTTACTGTAATCCTTGGACCATCAAATCAACGATGAAACACAGAAATTGCATTGATATTGAATACAAAAGGCAAAATGTCGTCTTATTTACAAGAGGAGTAACTCTTCTAATAGTTCGTGTTTTGAGCCTTTCCTGGGACACCGGTATTAGATTCCGATGCACCATTGCAGGTTTACTGTATCCCTTGGACCTTCAAATCATCGATGAAACTCAGAAATTGCATCGATATTGAATACAAGAGGCAAAATGACGACTTATTTACAAGAGGAGTTACTCTTCTAATAGTTCGTGCTTTTAGCCTTTCCTGGGACAGCAGTATTACATTCCGATGCACCATTGCAGGTTTACTGTATCCCTTGGACCCTCAAATCAACGATGAAACACAGAAATTGCATCGATATTGAATACCAAATGCAAAATGTCGACTTATTTATAAGAGGAGTAACTCTTCTAATAGTTCGTGCTTTGAGCCTTTCCTGGGACAGCGGTATTAGACTCCGATGCACCATTGCAGGTTTACTGTATCCCTTTGACCTTCAAATCAACGATGAAACACAGAAATTGCATCGATATTTAATACAAAAGGCAAAATGTCGACTTATTTATAAGAAAAGTAACTCTTCTAATAGTTCGTGCTTTGAGCCTTTCCTGGGACAGCAGTATTTGATTCCGATGCACCATTGCAGATTTACTGTATCCCTTGGACCCTCAAATCAACGATGAAACACAGAAATTGCATCGAAATTGAATACAAAAGGCAAAATTTCGAATTATTTGCAAGATGAGTAACTCTTCTAGATGTTCGTGCTTTGAGCCTTTCCTGGGACAGCACTATTAGATTCCAATGCACTATTGCAGGTTTACTGTATCCCTTGGACCATCAAATCAACGATGAAACACAGAAATTGCATCGATATTGAATACAAAATGCAAAATGTCGACTTATTTACAAGAGAAGTAACACATCTAATAGATCGTGCTTTGAGCCTTTCCTGGGACAGCAGTATTAGATTCCGATGCACCATTGCAGTTTTACTGTATCCCTTGGACCTTCAAATCAACGATGCAACACAGAAATTGCATCGATATTGAATACAAAAGGCAAAATGTCGACTTATTTACAAGAGGAGTAACTCTTCTAATAGTTCGTATTTGAGCCTTTCCTGGGACAGCAGTATTAGATTCCGATGCACCATTGCAGGTCTACTGTATCCCTTGGACCTTCAACTCAACGATGAAACACAGAAATTGCATCGATATTGAATACAATAGGCTAAGTGTCGACTTCTTTATAAGAGGAGTAACTCTTCTAAAAGTTCGTGCTTTGAGCCTTTCCTGGGACAGCAGTATTAGATTCCAATGCACCATTGCAGGTTTACTGTATCCCGTGGACCTTCAAATCAACGATGAAACACAGAAATTGCATCTAAATTGATTACAAAAGGCAAAATGTCGACTTATTTACAAGATGAGTAACTCTTCTAAATGTTCGTGCTTTGAGCCTTTCCTGGGACAGCAGTATTAGATTCTGATGCACCATCGCTGGTTAACTGTAGCCCTTGGACCTTAAAATCAACGATGAAACACAGAAATTGCATCGAAATTGAACACAATAGGCAAAATGTCGACTTACCTACAAGAGGAGTAACTCTTCTAATTGTTCGTGTTTTAGCCTTTCCTGGGACAGCAGTATTAGTTTCCGATGCACCATTGCAGGTTTACTGTATCCCTTGGACCTTCAAATCAACGATGAAACATAGAAATCTTATCGAAATTGAATACAAAAGGCAAAATGTCGACTAATTACAAGTTGAGTAACTCTTCTACATGTTCGTGCTTTGAGCCTTTCCTGGGACAGCAGTATTAGATTCTGATGCACCATTTCTGGTTAACTGTAGCCCTTGGACCTTAAAATCAACGATGAAACACAGAAATTGCATCGAAATTGAATACAATAGGCAAAATGTCGACTTACTTACAAGAGGAGTAACTCTTCTAATAGTTCGCGCATTGAGCCTTTCCTGGGACAGCAGTGTTAGATTTCGATGCACCATTGCAGGTTTACTGTATCCCTTGTATCTTCAAATCAACGATGAAACACAGAAATTGTATCGATATTGAATACAAAAGGCAAAATGTCGACTTATTTAAAAGAAGAGTAACTCTTCTAATAGTTCGTGTTTTAGCCTTTCCTGGGACAGCATTATTAGATCCCGATGCACCATTGCAGGTTTACTGTATCCCTTGGACCTTCAAATCAACGATGAAACACAGAAATTGCATCGATATTGAATACAAAAGGCAAAATGTCGACTTATTTACAAGACGAGTAACTCTTCTAATAGTTCGTGCTTTGAGCCTTTCCTGGGACAGCAGTATTAGATTCCGATGCACCATTGCAGGTTTACTGTATCCCTTGAACCTTCAAATCAACGATGAAACACAGAAATTGCATCGATATTGAATAGAAAAGTCAAAATGTCGACTTATTACAAGAGGAGTAACTCTTCAAATAGTTCGTGCTTTGAGCCTTTCCTGGGACAGCAGTATTAGATTCCGATGCACCATTGCAGATTTACTGTATCCCTTGGACGTTCAACTCAACGATGAAACACAGAAATTGCATCGATATTGAATACAAAAGGAAAATGTCGACTTATTTATAAGAGGAGTATCTCTTCCAATAGTTCGTGTTTTGAGCCTTTCCTGGGACGCCAGTATTAGATTCCGATGCACCATTGCAGGTTTACTGTATCCCTTGGACCTTCAAATCAACGATGAAACACAGAAATTGCATCGATATTGAATACCAAAGCAAAATGCCGACTTATTTATAAGAGGAGTAGCTCTTCTAATAGTTCTTGCTTTTAGCCTTTCCTGGGACAGCAGTATTAGATTCCCATGCACCATTTCAGGTTTACTGTATCCCTCTGACCTTCAAATAAACGATGAAACACAGAAATTGCATCGATATTGAATACAAAAGGCAAAATGTCGACTTATTTATAAGAGGAGTAACTCTTCTAATAGTTCGTTTTTTGCGCTTTTCCTGGGACAGCAATATTAGATTCCGATGCACCATTGCAGGTTTACTGTATCCCTTGGACGTTCAAATCAACGATGAAACACAGAAATTGCATCGATATTGAATACAAAATGCAAAATGTCGACTTATTTAAAAAGGATTAAATCTTCTATTAGTTCGTGATTTGACCCTTTTCTGGGACAGCAATATTTGATTCCGAAGCACCATTGTTGGTTTACTGTATCCCTTGGACCTTCAAATCAACGATGAAACACAGAAATTGCATCGATATTGAATACAAAAGGCAAAATGTCGACTTATTTATAAGAGGAATAACTCTTCTAATAGTTCGTGCTTTCAGACTTTCCCGGGACAGCAGTATTAGATTCCGATGCACCATTGCAGGTTTACTGTATCCCTTGGACCTTCAACTAAACGATGAAGCAGAGAAATTACATCGATATTGAACACAAAAGTCAAAATGTCGACTTATTTACAAGAGGAGTAACTCTACTACTACTTCGTGCTTTTAGCCTTTCCTGGGACAGCAGTATTAGAGTGCGATGCACCATTGCAGGTTTACTGTATCCCTTGGACCTTCAAATCAACGATGAAACACAGAAATTGCATCAATATTGAATACAATAGGCAAAATGTCGACTTATATATAAGAGGAGTAACTCTTCTAACAGTTCGTGCTTTGAGCCTTTCCTGGGACAGCAGTATTAGATTCCGATGCACCATTGCAGGTTTACTGTATCCCTTGGACCTTCAAATCAACGATGAAACACAGATATTGCATTGATATTGAATACAAAAGGCAAAACGTCGTCTTATTTACAAGAGGAGTAACTCTTCTAATCGTTCGTGCTTTGAGCCTTTCCTGGGACAGCAGTATTAGATTCCGATGCATCATTGCAGGTTTACTGTATCCCTTGGACCTTCAACTCAACGATGAAACACAGAAATTGCATCGATATTGAATACAAAAGGCAAAATGTCGACTTATTTATAAGAGGAGTATCTCTTCCAATAGTTCGTGTTTTGAGCCTTTCCTGGGACACCGGTATTAGATTCCGACGCACCATTGCAGGTTTACTGTATCCCTTGGACCTTCAAATCATCGATGAAACTCAGAAATTGCATCGATATTGAATACAAAAGGCAAAATGACGACTTATTTACAAGAGGAGTTACTCTTCTAATAGTTCGTGCTTTTAGCCTTTCCTGGGACAGCAGTATTACATTCCGATGCACCATTGCAGGTTTACTGTATCCCTTGGACCCTCAAATCAACGATGAAACACAGAAATTGCATCGATATTGAATACAAAATGCAAAATGTCGACTTATTTATAAGAGGAGTAACTCTTCTAATAGTTCGTGCTTTGAGCTTTTCCTGGGACAGCGGTATTAGATTCCGATGCACCATTGCAGGTTTACTGTATCCCTTTAACCTTCAAATCAACGATGAAACACAGAAATTGCATCGATATTTAATACAAAAGGCAAAATGTCGACTTATTTATAAGAAAAGTAACTCTTCTAATAGTTCGTGCTTTGAGTCTTTCCTGGGACAGCAGTATTTGATTCCGATGCACCATTGCAGATTTACTGTATCCCTTGGATCTTCAAATCAACGATGAAACACAGAAATTGCATCGATATTGAATACAAAAGGCAAAATTTCGACTTATCTTCAAGAGGAGTAACTCTTCTCATTGTTCGTCTTTTAGCCTTTCCTGGGACAGCAGTATTAGATTCCGATGCACCATTGCAAACTTACTATATCCCTTGGACCTTCAAATCAACGATGAAACACAGAAATTGCATCGAAATTGAATACAAAAGGCAAAATTTCGAATTATTTGCAAGATGAGTAACTCTTCTAGATGTTCGTGCTTTGAGCCTTTCCTGGGACAGCACTATTAGATTCCAATGCACCATTGCCGGTTTACTGTATCCCTTGGACCTTCAAATCAACGATGAAACACATAAATTGCATCGATATTGAATACAAAATGCAAAATGTCGACTTATTTACAAGAGGAGTAACTCATCTAATAGATCGTGCTTTGAGACTTTCCTGGGACAGCAGTATTAGATTCCGATGCACCATTGCAGGTTTACTGTATCCCTTGGACCTTCAACTCAACGATGAAACACGGAAATTGCATCGATATTGAATACAATAGGCTAAGTGTCGACTTCTTTATAAGAGGAGTAACTCTTCTAACAGTTCGTGCTTTGAGCCTTTCCTGGGACAGCAGTATTAGATTCCGATGCACCATTGCAGGTTTACTGTATCCCTTGGACCTTCAAATCAACGATGAAACACAGAAATTGCATCGAAATTGAATACAAAAGGCAAAATGTCAACTTATTTACAAGATGAGTAACTCTCCTAAATGTTCGTGCTTTGAGCCTTTCCTGGGACAGCAGTATTAGATTCTGATGCACCATTGTTGGTTAACTGTAGCCCTTGGACCTTAAAATCAACGATGAAACACAGAAATTGCATCGAAATTGAATACAATAGGCAAAATGTCGACTTATTTACAAGAGGAGTAACTCTTTTAATAGTTCGTATTTGAGCCTTTCCTGGGACAGCAGTATTAGATTCCGATGCACCATTGCAGGTCTACTGTATCCCTTGGACCTTCAACTCAACGATGAAACACAGAAATTGCATCGATATTGAATACAATAGGCTACGTGTCGACTTATTTATAAGAGGAGTATCTCTTCCAATAGTTCGTGTTTGAGCCTTTCCTGGGACACCAGTATTAGATTCCGATGCACCATTGCAGGTTTACTGTATCCCTTGGACCTTCAAATCAACGATGAAACACAGAAATTGCATCGATATTGAATACCAATGCAAAATGCCGACTTATTTATAAGAGGAGTAGCTCTTCTAATAGTTCTTGCTTTTAGCCTTTCCTGGGACAGCAGTATTAGATTCCCATGCACCATTTCAGGTTTACTGTATCCCTCTGACCTTCAAATAAACGATGAAACACAGAAATTGCATCGATATTGAATACAAAAGGCAAAATGTCGACTTATTTATAAGAGGAGTAACTCTTCTAATAGTTCGTATTTTGCGCCTTTCCTGGGACAGGAGTATTAGATTCCGATGCACCATTGCAGGTTTACTGTATCCGTTGGACCTTCAAATCAACGATGAAACACAGAAATTGCATCGATATTGAATACAAAATGCAAAATGTCGACTTATTTACAAAAGGATTAAATCTTCTATTAGTTCGTGATTTGACCCTTTTCTGGGACAGCAATATTTGTTTCCGAAGCACCATTGTTGGTTTACTGTATCCCTTGGACCTTCAAATCAACGATGAAACACAGAAATTGCATCGATATTGAATACAAAAGGCAAAATGTCGACTTATTTATAAGAGGAGTAACTCTTCTAATAGTTCGTGCTTTGAGCCTTTCCCGGGACAGCAGTATTAGATTCCGATGCACCATTGCAGGTTTACTGTATCCCTTGGACCTTCAACTAAACGTTGAAGCACAGAAATTACATCGATATTGAACACAAAAGTCAAAATGTCGACTTATTTACAAGAGGAGTAACTCTACTACTAGTTCGTGCTTTTAGCCTTTCCTGGGACAGCAGTATTAGAGTCCGATGCACCATTGCAGGTTTACTGTATCCCTTGGACCTTCAAATCAACGATGAAACACAGAAATTGCATCGATATTGAATACAAAAGGCAAAATTTCGACTTATCTTCAAGAGGAGTAACTCTTCTAATTGTTCGTCTTTTAGCCTTTCCTGGGACAGCAGTATTAGATTCCGATGCACCATTGCAAACTTACTATATCCCTTGGACCTTCAAATCAACGATGAAACACAGAAATTGCATCGAAATTGAATACAAAAGGCAAAATTTCGAATTATTTGCAAGATGAGTAACTCTTCTAGATGTTCGTGTTTTGAGCCTTTCCTGGGACAGCACTATTAGATTCCAATGCACCATTGCCGGTTTACTGTATCCCTTGGACCTTCAAATCAACGATGAAACACATAAATTGCATCGATATTGAATACAAAATGCAAAATGTCGACTTATTTACAAGAGGAGTAACTCATCTAATAGATTGTGCTTTGAGCCTTTCCTGGGACAGCAGTATTAGATTCCGATGCACCATTGCAGGTTTACTGTATCCCTTGGACCTTCAACTCAACGATGAAACACAGAAATTGCATCGATATTGAATACAATAGGCTAAGTGTCGAGTTCTTTATAAGAGGAGTAACTCTTCTAACAGTTCGTGCTTTGAGCCTTTCCTGGGACAGCAGTATTAGATTCCGATGCACCATTGCAGGTTTACTGTATCCCTTGGACCTTCAAATCAACGATGAAACACAGAAATTGCATCGAAATTGAATACAAAAGGCAAAATGTCAACTTATTTACAAGATGAGTAACTCTCCTAAATGTTCGTGCTTTGAGCCTTTCCTGGGACAGCAGTATTAGATTCTGATGCACCATTGTTGGTTAACTGTAGCCCTTGGACCTTAAAATCAACGATGAAACACAGAAATTGCATCGAAATTGAATACAATAGGCAAAATGTCGACTTATTTACAAGAGGAGTAACTCTTTTAATAGTTCGTATTTGAGCCTTTCCTGGGACAGCAGTATTAGATTCCGATGCACCATTGCAGGTCTACTGTATCCCTTGGACCTTCAACTCAACGATGAAACACAGAAATTGCATCGATATTGAATACAATAGGCTACGTGTCGACTTATTTATAAGAGGAGTATCTCTTCCAATAGTTCGTGTTTGAGCCTTTCCTGGGACACCAGTATTAGATTCCGATGCACCATTGCAGGTTTACTGTATCCCTTGGACCTTCAAATCAACGATGAAACACAGAAATTGCATCGATATTGAATACCAATGCAAAATGCCGACTTATTTATAAGAGGAGTAGCTCTTCTAATAGTTCTTGCTTTTAGCCTTTCCTGGGACAGCAGTATTAGATTCCCATGCACCATTTCAGGTTTACTGTATCCCTCTGACCTTCAAATAAACGATGAAACACAGAAATTGCATCGATATTGAATACAAAAGGCAAAATGTCGACTTATTTATAAGAGGAGTAACTCTTCTAATAGTTCGTATTTTGCGCCTTTCCTGGGACAGGAGTATTAGATTCCGATGCACCATTGCAGGTTTACTGTATCCCTTGGACCTTCAAATCAACGATGAAACACAGAAATTGCATCGATATTGAATACAAAATGCAAAATGTCGACTTATTTACAAAAGGATTAAATCTTCTATTAGTTCGTGATTTGACCCTTTTCTGG
Source organism: Schistocerca cancellata (assembly GCF_023864275.1). Classification (NCBI taxonomy): domain Eukaryota; kingdom Metazoa; phylum Arthropoda; class Insecta; order Orthoptera; family Acrididae; genus Schistocerca; species Schistocerca cancellata. The sequence goes on from NC_064627.1 coordinate 95,556,645, forward strand.
GACAGCAATATTTGTTTCCGAAGCACCATTGTTGGTTTACTGTATCCCTTGGACCTTCAAATCAACGATGAAACACAGAAATTGCATCGATATTGAATACAAGAGGCAAAATGTCGACTTATTTATAAGAGGAGTAACTCTTCTAATAGTTCGTGCTTTGAGCCTTTCCCGGGACAGCAGTATTAGATTTCGATGCACCATTGCAGGTTTACTGTATCCCTTGGACCTTCAACTAAACGTTGAAGCACAGAAATTACATCGATATTGAACACAAAAGTCAAAATGTCGACTTATTTACAAGAGGAGTAACTCTACTACTAGTTCGTGCTTTTAGCCTTTCCTGGGACAGCAGTATTAGATTCCGATGCACCATTGCAAACTTACTATATCCCTTGGACATTCAAATCAACGATGAAACACAGAAATTGCATCGAAATTGAATACAAAAGGCAAAATGTCGACTTATTTACAAGATGAGTAACTCTTCTAAATGTTCGTGCTTTGAGCCTTTCCTGGGACAGCAGTATTAGATTCCGATGCACCATTGCAGGTTTACTGTATCCCTTGGACCTTCAAATCAACGATGAAACGCAGAAATTGCATCGATATTGAATACAAAAGGCAAAATGTCGACTTATTTACAAGAGGAGTAACTCTTCTAATAGTTCGTGTTTGAGCCTTTCCTGGGACAGCAGTATTAGATTCCGATGGACCATTGCAGGTTTACTGTATCCCTTGGACCTTCAACTCAACGATGAAACACAGAAATTGCATCGATATTGAATACAATAGGCAAAGTGTCGACTTCTTTATAAGAGGAGTAACTCTTCTAACAGTTCGTGCTTTGAGCCTTTCCTGGGACAGCAGTATTAGATTCCGATGCACCATTGCAGGTTTACTGTATCCCTTGGACCTTCAAACCAACGATGAAACACAGAAATTGCATCGATATTGAATACAAAATGCAAAATGTCGACTTATCTACAAGAGGACTAACTCTTCTAATTGTTCGTGTTTTAGCCTTTCCTGGGACAGCAGTATTAGATTCTGATGCACCATTGCAGGCTTACTGTATCCCTTGGACCTTCAAATCAACGATGAAACACAGAAATTGCATCGAAATTGAATACGAAAGGCAAAATGTCGACTTATTTACAAGATGAGTTACTCTTCTAAATGTTCGTGCTTTGAGCCTTTCCTGGGACAGCAGTATTAGATTCTGATGCAGCATTGCTGGTTAATAGTAGCCCTTGGACCTTAAAATCAACGATGAAACACAGAAATTGCATCGAAATTGAATACAATAGGCAAAATGTCGACTTATTTACAAGAGGAGTAACTCTTCTAATAGATCGTGCTTTGAGCCTTTCCTGGGACAGCAGTATTAAATTCCGATGCACCATTGCAGGTTTACTGTATCCCTTGGACCTTCAAATCAACGATGAAACACAGAAATTGCATCGATATTGAATACAAAAGGCAAAATGTCGACTTATTTACAAGAGGAGAACCTCTTCTAATAGTTCGTGTTTGAGCCTTTCCTGGGACAGCAGTATTAGATTCCGATGCACCATTGCAGGTTTACTGTATCCCTTGGACCTTCAACTCAACGATGAAACACAGAAATTGCGTCGATATTGAATACAATAGGCAAAGTGTCGACTTCTTTATAAGAGGAGTAACTCTTCTAACAGTTCGTGCTTTGAGCCTTTCCTGGGACAGCAGTATTAGATTTCGATGCACCATTGCAGGTTTACTGTATCCCTTGGACCTTCAAACCAACGATGAAACAGAGAAATTGCATCTATATTGAATACAAAAGGCAAAATGTCGACTTATCTACAAGAGGAATATCTCTTCTAATTTTTCGTGTTTTAGCCTTTCCTGGGACAGCAGTATTAGATTCTGATGCACCATTGCAGGTTTACTGTATCCCTTGGACCTTCAAATCAACGATGAAACACAGAAATTGCATCGAAATTGAATACGAAAGGCAAAATGTCGGCTTATTTACAAGATGAGTAACTCTTCTAAATGTTCGTGCTTTGAGCCTTTCCTGGGACAGCAGTATTAGATTCTGATGCAGCATTGCTGGTTAACTGTAGCCCTTGGACCTTAAAATCAACGATGAAACACAGAAATTGCATCGAAATTGAATACATTAGGCAAAATGTCGACTTATTTACAAGAGGAGTAACTCTTCTAATAGTTCGTGCTTTGAGCCTTTTCTGAGACAGCAATATTAGGTTCCGAAGCACCATTGCTGGTTTACTGTATCCCTTGGACATTCAAATCAACGATGAAACACAGAAATTGCATCGATATTGAATACAAAAGGCAAATTGTCGACTTATTTATAAGAGGAGTAACTCTTCAATTAGTTCGTGGTTTGAGCCTTTCCTTGGACTGCAGTATTAGATTCCGATGCACCATTGCAGGTTTACTGTATCCCTTGGACCTTCAAATCAACGATGAAACACAGAAATTGCATCGAAATTGAATACGAAAGGCAAAATGTCGGCTTATTTACAGGATGAGTAACTCTTCTAAATGTTCGTGCTTTGAGCCGTTCCTGGGACAGCAGTATTAGATTCTGATGCATCATGGCTGGTTAACTGTAGCCCTTGGACCTTAAAATCAACGATGAAACACAGAAATTGCATCGAAATTGAATACAATAGGCAAAATGTCGACTTATTTACAAGAGGAGTATCTCTTCTAATAGTTCGTGCTTTGAGCCTTTTCTGAGACAGCAATATTAGGTTCCAAAGCACCATTGCTGGTTTACTGTATCCCTTGGACCTTCAAATCAACGATGAAACACAGAAACTGCATCGATATTGAATACAAATGGCAAAATGTCGACTTATTTATAAGAGAAGTAACTCTTCTAATAGTTCGTGTTTTGAGCCTTTCCTTGGACAGCAGTATTAGATTCCGATGCACCATTGCAGGTTTACTGTATACCTTGGACCTTCATATCAACGATGAAACACAGAAATTGCATCGATATTGAATACAAAAGGCAAAATGTCGACTATTTATAAGAAGAGTAACTCTTCTAATATTTCGTGCTTTGAGCCTTTCCTCGGACAGCAGTATTAGATTACGATGCACCATTGCAGGTTTACTGTATCCCTTGGACCTTCAACTAGACGATGAAACACAGAAATTGCATCGATATTGAATACAAATGGCAAAATGTCGACTTATTTATAAGAGAAGTCACTCTTCTAATAGTTCGTGTTTTGAGCCTTTCCTGGGACAGCAGTATTAGATTCCGATGCACCATTGCAGGTTTGCTGTATCCCTTTGACCTTCAAATCAACGATGAAACACAGAAATTGCATCGATATTTAATACAAAAGGCAAAATATCGACCTATATTTAAGAGGAGTTACTCTTCCAATAGTTCGTGTTTTGAGCCTTTCCTGGGACAGCAGTATTAGATTCCGATGCACCATTGCAGGTTTACTGTATCCCTAGGGCCTTCAAATCAACGATGAAACACAGAAATTGCATCGATATTGAATACAAAAGGCAAAATGTGGACGTATTAACAAGAGGAGTAACTCTTCAAATAGTTCGTGTTTTGAGCCTTTCCTGGGACGGCAGTATTAGATTCCGATGCACCATTGCAGGTTTACTATATCTTTTGGACCTTCAAATCAACGATGAAACACAGAAATTGCATCGATATTGAGTACAGAAGTCAAAATGTCGACTTATTTACAAGAGGAGTAACTCTTCTGATAGTACGTGCTTTGAGCCTTTCCTGGGACAGCAGTATTAGATTCCGATGCACCATTGCAGGTTTACTGTATCCCTTGGACCTTCAAATCAACGATGAAACACAGAAATTGCATCGATATTGAATACAAAAGGCAAAATGTCGACTTATTTACAAGAGGAGTAACTCTTCTAATATTTCGTGCTTTGAGCCTTCCCTGGGACAGCAGTATTAGATTCCGATGCACCATTGCAGGTTTGCTGTATCCCTTTGACCTTCAAATCAACGATGAAACACAGAAATTGCATCGATATTTAATACAAAAGGCAAAATATCGACCTATATTTAAGAGGAGTTACTCTTCCAATAGTTCGTGTTTTGAGCCTTTCCTGGGACAGCAGTATTAGATTCCGATGCACCATTGCAGGTTTACTGTATCCCTAGGTCCTTCAAATCAACGATGAAACACAGAAATTGCATCGATATTGAATACAAAAGGCAAAATGTGGACGTATTAACAAGAGGAGTAACTCTTCAAATAGTTCGTGTTTTGAGCCTTTCCTGGGACGGCAGTATTAGATTCCGATGCACCATTGCAGGTTTACTATATCTTTTGGACCTTCAAATCAACGATGAAACACAGAAATTGCATCGATATTGAGTACAGAAGTCAAAATGTCGACTTATTTACAAGAGGAGTAACTCTTCTGATAGTACGTGCTTTGAGCCTTTCCTGGGACAGCAGTATTAGATTCCGATGCACCGTTGCAGGTTTACTGTATACCTTGGACCTTAAAATCAACGATGAAACACAGAAATTGAATCGATATTGAATACAAAAGCCTAATGTCGACTTATTTATAAGAGGAGTAACTCTTCTAATAGTTCGTATTTTTAGCCTTTCCTGGGACACCAGTATTAGATTCCGATGCACCATTGCAGGTTTACCGTATCCCTTCGACCTCCAAATCGACGATGAAACACAGAAATTGCATCGATGTTGAATACAAAAGGCAAAATGTCGACTTATTTATAAGAGGAGTAACTCTTCTAATAGTTCGTGTTTGAGCCTTTCCTGGGACAGCAGTATTAGATTCCGATGCACCATTGCAGGTTTACTGTATCCTTTGGACCTTCAAATCAACGATGAAACACAGATATTGCATCGATATTGAATACAGAAGGCAAAATGTCGACTTATTTATAAGAGGAGTAACTCTTCTAATAGTTCGTTGTTTGAGCCTTTCGTGGGGAAGCAGTGTTAGATTCTGAGGCACCATTGCAGGTATTCTGTATCCCTTGGACCTTCAAATCAACGATGAAAAACAGAAATTGCATCGATATTGAATACAATAGGCGAAATGTCGACATATTTACAAGAGGAGTAACTCTTCTAATAGTTCGTGCTTTTAGCCTTTCCTGGGACAGCAGTATCAGATTCCGATGCACCATTGCAGGTTTACTGTATCCCTTGGGCCTTCAAATCAACGATGAAACACAGAAATTGCATCGCTATTGAATACAAAATGCAAAATGTCGACTTATTTATAAGAGGAGTAACTCTTCTAATAGTTCGCGCTTTGAGCCTTCCCTGGGACAGCAGTATTAGATTCCGATGCACATTGCAGGTTTACTGTATCCCTTGGACCTTCAACTCAACGATGAAACACAGAAATTGCATCGATATTGAATACAAAAGGCAAAATTTCGACTTATTTACAAGAGGAGTAACTCTTATAATAGTTCGTGCTTTGAGAGTTTCCTGGGACAGCAGTATTAGATTCCGATGCATCTTTGCAGGTTTACTGTATCCCTTGGACCTTCAAATCAACGATGAAACACAGAAATTGCATCGATGTTGAATACAAAAGGCAAAATGTCGACTTATTTATAAGAGGAGTAACTCTTCTAATAGTTCGTGCTTGTGCCTTTCCTGGGACAGCAGTATTAGATTCCGATGCAACATTGCAGGTTTACTGTATCCCTAGGACCAATAAATCAACGATGAAACACAGAAATTGCATCGATATTGAATACAAATAGCAAAATGTTGACTTATTTATAAGAGGAGTAACTCTTCTAATAGTTCGTGTTTGAGCTTTTTCTGGGACAGCAGTATTAGATTCCGATGCACCATTGCAGGTTTACTGTATCCCTTGGATCTTCAAATCAACGATGAAACACAGATATTGCATCGATATTGAATACAAAAGGCAAAATGTCGACTTATTTATAAGAGGAGTAACTCTTCTAGTAGTTCGTGTTTTGAGCCTTTCCTGGGACAGCAGTATTAGATTCCGATGCACCATTGCAGGTTTACTGTATCCCTTGGACCTTCAAATCAACGATGAAACAGAGAAATTGCATCGATATTGAATACAAAAGGCAAATTGTCGACTTATTTACAAGAGGAGTAACTCTTCTAATAGTTCGTGGTTTGAGCCTTTCCTGGGGCAGCAGCATTAGATTCCGATGCACCATTGCAGGTTTAGTGTATCCCTTGGACCTTCAAATCAACGATGAAACTCAGAAATTGCATCGATATTGAATACAAAAGGCAAAATGTCGACTTATTTACAAGAGGAGTAACTCTTCCAATAGTTCGTGCTTTGAGCCTTTCCTGGGACAGCCGTATTAGATTCCGATGCACCATTGCAGGTTTACTGTATCCCTTGGACCTTCAAATCAACGATGAAACACAGAAATTGCATCGATATTGAATACAAAAGGCAAAATGTTGACTTATTTACAAGAGGAGTAACTCTTCTAATAGTTCGTGTTTGAGCCTTTCCTGGGACAGCAGTATTAGATTCCGATGGACCATTGCAGGTTTACTGTATCCCTTGGACCTTCAACTCAACGATGAAACACAGAAATTGCATCGATATTGAATACAATAGGCAAAGTGTCGACTTCTTTATAAGAGGAGTAACTCTTCTAACAGTTCGTGCTTTGAGCCTTTCCTGGGACAGCAGTATTAGATTCCGATGCACCATTGCAGGTTTACTGTATCCCTTGGACCTTCAACTCAACGATGAAACACAGAAATTGCATCGAGATTGAATACAATAGGCAAAGTGTCGACTTCTTTATAAGAGGAGTAACTCTTCTAACAGTTCGTGCTTTGAGCCTTTCGTGGGACAGCAGTATTAGATTTCGATGCACCATTGCAGGTTTACTGTATCCCTTGGACCTTCAAACCAATGATGAAACAGAGAAATTGCATCGATATTGAATACAAAAGGCAAAATGTCGACTTATCTACAAGAGGAATATCTCTTCTAATTTTTCGTGTTTTAGCCTTTCCTGGGACAGCAGTATTAGATTCTGATGCACCATTGCAGGTTTACTGTATCCCTTGGACCTTCAAATCAACGATGAAACACAGAAATTGCATCGAAATTGAATACGAAAGGCAAAATGTCGGCTTATTTACAAGATGAGTAACTCTTCTAAATGTTCGTGCTTTGAGCCTTTCCTGGGACAGCAGTATTAGATTCTGATGCAGCATTGCTGGTTAACTGTAGCCCTTGGACCTTAAAATCAACGATGAAACACAGAAATTGCATCGAAATTGAATACATTAGGCAAAATGTCGACTTATTTACAAGAGGAGTAACTCTTCTAATAGTTCGTGCTTTGAGCCTTTTCTGAGACAGCAATATTAGGTTCCGAAGCACCATTGCTGGTTTACTGTATCCCTTGGACATTCAAATCAACGATGAAACACAGAAATTGCATCGATATTGAATACAAAAGGCAAATTGTCGACTTATTTATAAGGGGAGTAACTCTTCAATTAGTTCGTGCTTTGAGCCTTTCCTTGGACTGCAGTATTAGATTCCGATGCACCATTGCAGGTTTACTGTATCCCTTGGACCTTCAAATCAACGATGAAACACAGAAATTGCATCGAAATTGAATACGAAAGGCAAAATGTCGGCTTATTTACAAGATGAGTAACTCTTCTAAATGTTCGTGCTTTGAGCCTTTCCTGGGACAGCTGTATTAGATTATGATGCAGCATGGCTGGTTAACTGTAGCCCTTGGACCTTAAAATCAACGATGAAACACAGAAATTGCATCGAAATTGAATGCAATAGGCAAAATGTCGAATTATTTACAAGAGGAGTAACTCTTCTAATAGTTCGTGCTTTGAGCCTTTTCTGAGACAGCAATATTAGGTTCCAAAGCACCATTGCTGGTTTACTGTATCCCTTGGACATTCAAATCAACGATGAAACACAGAAATTGCATCGATATTGAATACAAATGGCAAAATGTCGACTTATTTATAAGAGAAGTAACTCTTCTAATAGTTCGTGTTTTGAGCCTTTCCTGGGACAGCAGTATTAGATTCCGATGCACCATTGCAGGTTTACTGTATCCCTAGGTCCTTCAAATCAACGATGAAACACAGAAATTGCATCGATATTGAATACAAAAGGCAAAATGTCGACTTATTTATAAGAGAAGTAACTCTTCTAATAGTTCGTGTTTTGAGCCTTTCCTGGGACAGCAGTATTAGATTCCGATGCACCATTGCAGGTTTGCTGTATCCCTTTGACCTTCAAATCAACGATGAAACACAGAAATTGCATCGATATTTAATACAAAAGGCAAAATATCGACTTATATTTAAGAGGAGTTACTCTTCCAATAGTTCGTGTTTTGAGCCTTTCCTGGGACAGCAGTATTAGATTCCGATGCACCATTGCAGGTTTACTGTATCCCTAGGTCCTTCAAATCAACGATGAAACACAGAAATTGCATCGATATTGAATACAAAAGGCAAAATGTGGACGTATTAACAAGAGGAGTAACTCTTCAAATAGTTCGTGTTTTGAGCCTTTCCTGGGACGGCAGTATTAGATTCCGATGCACCATTGCAGGTTTACTATATCTTTTGGACCTTCAAATCAACGATGAAACACAGAAATTGCATCGATATTGAGTACAGAAGTCAAAATGTCGACTTATTTACAAGAGGAGTAACTCTTCTGATAGTACGTGCTTTGAGCCTTTCCTGGGACAGCAGTATTAGATTCCGATGCACCATTGCAGGTTTACTGTATCCCTTGGACCTTCAAATCAACGATGAAACACAGAAATTGCATCGATATTGAATACAAAAGGCAAAATGTCGACTTATTTACAAGAGGAGTAACTCTTCTAATATTTCGTGCTTTGAGCCTTCCCTGGGACAGCAGTATTAGATTCCGATGCTCCATTGCAGGTTTACTGTATCCCTTGGACCTTAAAATCAACGATGAAACACAGAAATTGAATCGATATTGAATACAAAAAGCCTAATGTCGACTTATTTATAAGAGGAGTAACTCTTCTAATAGTTCGTACTTTTAGCCTTTCCTGGGACACCAGTATTAGATTCCGATGCACCATTGCAGGTTTACCGTATCCCTTCGACCTCCAAATCGACGATGAAACACAGAAATTGCATCGCTGTTGAATACAAAAGGCAAAATGTCGACTTATTTATAAGCGGAGTAACTCTTCTAATAGTTCGTGTTTGAGCCTTTCCTGGGACAGCAGTATTAGATTCCGATGCACCATTGCAGGTTTACTGTATCCTTTGGACCTTCAAATCAACGATGAAACACAGATATTGCATCGATATTGAATACAGAAGGCAAAATGTCGACTTATTTATAAGAGGAGTAACTCTTCTAATAGTTCGTTCTTTGAGCCTTTCGTGGGGAAGCAGTGTTAGATTCTGAGGCACCATTGCAGGTATACTGTATCCCTTGGACCTTCAAATCAACGATGAAACACAGAAATTGCATCGATATTGAATACAATAGGCGAAATGTCGACATATTTACAAGAGGAGTAACTCTTCTAATAGTTCGTGTTTTAGCCATTCCTGGGACAGCAGTATCAGATTACGATGCACCATTGCAGGTTTACTGTATCCCTTGGGCCTTCAAATCAACGATGAAACACAGAAATTGCATCGATATTGAATACAAAATGCAAAATGTCGACTTATTTATAAGAGGAGTAACTCTTCTAATAGTTCGTGCTTTGAGCCTTCCCTGGGACAGCAGTATTAGATTCCGATGCACATTGCAGGTTTACTGTATCCCTTGGACCTTCAACTCAACGATGAAACACAGAAATTGCATCGATATTGAATACAAAAGGCAAAATTTCGACTTATTTACAGGAGGAGTAAAACTTCTAATAGTTCGTGCTTTGAGAGTTTCCTGGGACAGCAGTATTAGATTCCGATGCAACTTTGCAGGTTTACTGAATCCCTTGGACCTTCAAATCAACGATGAAACACAGAAATTGCATCGATGTTGAATACAAAAGGCAAAATGTCGACTTATTTATAAGATGAGTAACTCTTCTAATAGTTCGTGCTTGTGCCTTTCCTGGGACAGCAGTATTAGATTCCGATGCAACATTGCAGGTTTACTGTATCCCTAGGACCAATAAATCAACGATGAAACACAGAAATTGCATCGATATTGAATACAAATGGCAAAATGTTGACTTATTTATAAGAGGAGTAACTCTTCTAATAGTTCGTGTTTGAGCTTTTTCTGGGACAGCAGTATTAGATTCCGATGCACCATTGCAGGTTTACTGTATCCCTTGGATCTTCAAATCAACGATGAAACACAGATATTGCATCGATATTGAATACAAAAGGCAAAATGTCAACTTATTTATAAGAGGAGTAACTCTTCAAGTAGTTCGTGTTTTGAGCCTTTCCTGGGACAGCAGTATTAGATTCCGATGCACCATTGCAGGTTTACTGTATCCCTTGGACCTTCAAATCAACGATGAAACACAGAAATTGCATCGATATTGAATACAAAAGGCAAATTGTCGACTTATTTACAAGAGGAGTAACTCTTCTAATAGTTCGTGGTTTGAGCCTTTCCTGGGGCAGCAGCATTAGATTCCGATGCACCATTGCAGGTTTAGTGTATCCCTTGGACCTTCAAATCAACGATGAAACTCAGAAATTGCATCGATATTGAATACAAAAGGCAAAATATCGACTTATTTACAAGAGGAGTAACTCTTCCAATAGTTCGTGCTTTGAGCCTTTCCTGGGACAGCCGTATTAGATTCCGATGCACCATTGCAGGTTTACTGTATACCTTGGACCTTCATATCAACGATAAAACACAGAAATTGCATCGATATTGAATACAAAAGGCAAAATGCCGACTATTTATAAGAGGTGTAACTCTTCTAATATTTCGTGCTTTGAGCCTTTCCTGGGACAGCAGTATTAGATTACGATGCACCATTGCAGGTTTACTGTATCCCTTGGACCTTCAACTAGACGATGAAACACAGAAATTGCATCGATATTGAATACAAATGGCAAAATGTCGACTTATTTATAAGAGAAGTAACTCTTCTAATAGTTCGTGTTTTGAGCCTTTCCTGGGACAGCAGTATTAGATACCGATGCACCATTGCAGGTTTGCTGTATCCCTTTGACCTTCAAATCAACGATGAAACACAGAAATTGCATCGATATTTAATACAAAAGTCAAAATATCGACTTATATATAAGAGGAGTAACTCTTCCAATAGTTCGTGTTTTGAGCCTTTCCTGGGACAGCAGTATTAGATTCCGATGCACCATTGCAGGTTTACTGTATCCCTAGGTCCTTCAAATCAACGATGAAACACAGAAATTGCATCGTTATTGAATACAAAAGGCAAAATGTGGACGTATTAACAAGAGGAGTAACTCTTCAAATAGTTCGTGTTTTGAGCCTTTCCTGGGACGGCAGTATTAGATTCCGATGCACCATTGCAGGTTTACTATATCTTTTGGACCTTCAAATCAACGATGAAACACAGAAATTGCATCGATATTGAGTACAGAAGTCAAAATGTCGACTTATTTACAAGAGGAGTAACTCTTCTGATAGTACGTGCTTTGAGCCTTTCCTGGGACAGCAGTATTAGATTCCGATGCACCATTTCAGGTATACTGTATCCCTTGGACCTTCAAATCAACGATGAAACACAGAAATTGCATCGATATTGAATACAAAAGGCAAAATGTCGACTTATTTACAAGAGGAGTAACTCTTCTAATATATCGTGCTTTGAGCCTTCCCTGGGGCTGCAGTATTAGATTCCGATGCTCCATTGCAGGTTTACTGTATCCCTTGGACCTTAAAATCAACGATGAAACACAGAAATTGAATCGATATTGAATACAAAAAGCCTAACGTCGACTTATTTATAAGAGGAGTAACTCTTCTAATAGTTCGTATTTTTAGCCTTTCCTGGGACACCAGTATTAGATTCCGATGCACCATTGCAGGTTTACCGTATCCCTTCGACCTCCAAATCGACGATGAAACACAGAAATTGCATCGATGTTGAATACAAAAGGCAAAATGTCGACTTATTCATAAGAGGAGTAACTCTTCTAATAGTTCGTGTTTGAGCCTTTCCTGGGACAGCAGTATTAGATTCCGATGCACCATTGCAGGTTTACTGTATCCTTTGGACCTTCAAATCAACGATGAAACACAGATATTGCATCGATATTAAATACAGAAGGCAAAATGTCGACTTATTTATAAGAGGAGTAACTCTTCTAATAGTTCTTTCTTTGAGCCTTTCGTGGGGAAGCAGTATTAGATTCTGAGGCACCATTGCAGGTATACTGTATCCCTTGGACCTTCAAATCAACGATGAAACACAGAAATTGCATCGATATTGAATACAATAGGCGAAATGTCGACATATTTACAAGAGGAGTAACTCTTCTAATAGTTCGTGCTTTTAGCCTTTCCTGGGACAGCAGTATCAGATTCCGATGCACCATTGCAGGTTTACTGTATCCCTTGGGCCTTCAAATCAACGAAGAAACACAGAAATTGCATCGAAATTGAATACAAAATGCAAAATGTCGACTTATTTATAAGAGGAGTAACTCTTCTAATAGTTCGTGCTTTGAGCCTTCCCTGGGACAGCAGTATTAGATTCCGATGCACATTGCAGGTTTACTGTATCCCTTGGACCTTCAACTCAACGATGAAACACAGAAATTGCATCGATATTGAATACAAAAGGCAAAATTTCGACTTCTTTACAAGAGGAGTAACTCTTATAATAGTTCGTGCTTTGAGAGTTTCCTGGGACAGCAGTATTAGATTCCGATGCATCTTTGCAGGTTTACTGTATCCCTTGGACCTTCAAATCAACGATGAAACACAGAAATTGCATCGATGTTGAATACAAAAGGCAAAATGTCGACTTATTTATAAGAGGAGTAACTCTTCTAATAGTTCGTGCTTGTGCCTTTCCTGGGACAGCAGTGTTAGATTCCGATGCAACATTGCAGGTTTACTGTATCCCTAGGACCAATAAATCAACGATGAAACACAGAAATTGCATCGATATTGAATACAAATGGCAAAATGTTGACTTATTTATAAGAGGAGTAACTCTTCTAATAGTTCGTGTTTGAGCTTTTTCTGGGACAGCAGTATTAGATTCCGATGCACCATTGCAGGTTTACTGTATCCCTTGGATCTTCAAATCAACGATGAAACACAGATATTGCATCGATATTGAATACAAAAGGCAAAATGTCGACTTATTTATAAGAGGAGTAACTCTTCTAGTAGTTCGTGTTTTGCGCCTTTCCTGGGACAGCAGTATTAGATTCCGATGCACCATTGCAGTTTTACTGTATCCCTTGGACCTTCAAATCAACGATGAAACACAGAAATTGCATCGATATTGAATACAAAAGGCAAATTGTCGACTTATTTACAAGAGGAGTAACTCTTCTAATAGTTCGTGGTTTGAGCCTTTCCTGGGGCAGCAGCATTAGATTCCGATGCACCATTGCAGGATTACTGTATCCCTTGTTTCTTCAAATCAACGATGAAACACAGAAATTGCATCGATATTGAATACAAAAGGCAAAATGTCGACTTATTTGCAAAAGGAGTAACTCTTCTAATAGTTCGTGCTTTGACCCTTTCCTGGGACAGCAATATTAGATTCTGAAGCACCATTGCAGGTTTACTGTATCCCTTGGACCTTCAAATCAACGATGAAACACAGAAATTGCATCGATATTGAATACAAAAAGCATAATGTCGACTTTTCTACAAGAGGTGTAACTCTTCTAATAGATCGTATTTTTAGCCCATCCTGGGACAGCAGTATTAGATTCCGATGCACCATTGCAGGTTTACTGTATCCCTTGGACCTTCAAATCAACGATGAAACACAGAAATTCATCGACATTGAATACAAAATGCAAAATGTCGACTTATCTACAAGAGGAGTAACTCTTCTAATTGTTCGTGTTTTAGCCTTTCCTGGGACAGCAGTATTAGATTCGGATGCACCATTGCAGGTTTACTGTATCCCTTGGACCTTCAAATCAACGATGAAACACAGAAATTGCATCGAAATTGAATACGAAAGGCAAAATGTCGACTTATTTACAAGATGAGTTTCTCTTCTAAATGTTCGTGCTTTGAGCCTTTCCTGGGACAGCAGTATTAGATTCTGATGCAGCATTGCTGGTTAATAGTAGCCCTTGGACCTTAAAATCAACGATGAAACACAGAAATTGCATCGAAATTGAATACAATAGGCAAAATGTCGACTTATTTACAAGAGGAGTAACTCTTCTAATAGATCGTGCTTTCAGCCTTTCCTGGGATAGCAGTATTAAATTCCGATGCACCATTGCAGGTTTACTGTATCCCTTGGACCTTCAAATCAACGATGAAACACAGAAATTGCATCGATATTGAATACAAAAGGCAAAATGTCGACTTATTTACAAGAGGAATACCTCTTCTAATAGTTCGTGTTTGAGCCTTTCCTGGGACAGCAGTATTAGATTCCGATGCACCATTGCAGGTTTACTGTATCCCTTGGACCTTCAACTCAACGAAGAAACACAGAAATTGCATCGATATTGAATACAATAGGCAAAGTGTCGACTTCTTTATAAGAGGAGTAACTCTTCTAACAGTTCGTGCTTTGAGCCTTTCGTGGGACAGCAGTATTAGATTTCGATGCACCATTGCAGGTTTACTGTATCCCTTGGACCTTCAAACCAACGATGAAACAGAGAAATTGCATCGATATTGAATACGAAAGGCAAAATGTCGACTTATCTACAAGAGGAATAACTCTTCTAATTTTTCGTGTTTTAGCCTTTCCTGGGACAGCAGTATTAGATTCTGATGCACCATTGCAGGTTTACTGTATCCCTTGGACCTTCAAATCAACGATGAAACACAGAAATTGCATCGAAATTGAATACGAAAGGCAAAATGTCGGCTTATTTACAAGATGAGTAACTCTTCTAAATGTTCGTGCTTTGAGCCTTTCCTAGGACAGAAGTATTAGATTCTGATGCAGCATTGCTGGTTAACTGAAGCCCTTGGACCTTAAAATCAACGATGAAACACAGAAATTGCATCGAAATTGAATACATTATGCAAAATGTCGACTTATTTACAAGAGGAGTAACTCTTCTAATAGTTCGTGCTTTGAGCCTTTTCTGAGACAGCAATATTAGGTTCCGAAGCACCATTGCTGGTTTACTGTATCCCTTGGACATTCAAATCAACGCTGAAACACAGAAATTGCATCGATATTGAATACAAAAGGCAAATTGTCGACTTATTTATAAGAGGAGTAAGTCTTCAATTAGTTCGTGCTTTGAGCCTTTCCTTGGACAGCAATATTAGATTCCGATGCACCATTGCACGTTTACTGTATCCCTTGGACCTTCAAATCAACGATGAAACACAGAAATTGCATCGAAATTGAATACGAAAGGCAAAATGTCGGCTT
This sequence comes from Schistocerca cancellata, assembly GCF_023864275.1. NCBI lineage: Eukaryota > Metazoa > Arthropoda > Insecta > Orthoptera > Acrididae > Schistocerca > Schistocerca cancellata. The sequence continues at coordinate 95,572,219 of NC_064627.1, forward strand.
ATTTACAAGATGAGTAACTCTTCTAAATGTTCGTGCTTTGAGCCTTTCCTGGGACAGCAGTATTAGATTCTGATGCAGCATGCCTGGTTAACTGTATCCCTTGGACCTTAAAATCAACGATGAAACACAGAAATTGCATCGAAATTGAATACAATAGGCAAAATGTCGACTTATTTACAAGAGGAGTAACTCTTCTAATAGTTCGTGCTTTGAGCCTTTTCTGAGACAGCAATATTAGGTTCCGAAGCACCATTGCTGGTTTACTGTATCCCTTGGACATTCAAATCAACGATGAAACACAGAAATTGCATCGATATTGAATACAAATGGCAAAATGTCGACTTATTTGTAAGAGAAGAAACTCTTCTAATAGTTCGTGTTTTGAGCCTTTTCTTGGACAGCAGTATTAGATTCCGATGCACCATTGCAGGTTTAGTGTATTCCTTGGACCTTCAAATCAACGATGAAACTCAGAAATTGCATCGATATTGAATACAAAAGGCAAAATGTCGACTTATTTATAAGAGAAGTAACTCTTCTAATAGTTTGTGTTTTGAGCCTTTCCTGGGACAGCAGTATTAGATTCCGATGCACCATTGCAGGTTTGATGTATCCATTTGACCTTCAAATCAACGATGAAACACAGAAATTGCATCGATATTTAATACAAAAGGCAAAATATCGACTTATATTTAAGAGGAGTAACTCTTCCAATAGTTCGTGTTTTGAGCCTTTCCTGGGACAGCAGTATTAGATTCCGATGCACCATTGCAGGTTTACTGTATCCCTAGGTCCTTCAAATCAACGATGAAACACAGAAATTGCATCGATATTGAATACAAAAGGCAAAATGTGGACGTATTAACAAGAGGAGTAACTCTTCAAATAGTTCGTGTTTTGAGCCTTTCCTGGGACGGCAGTATTAGATTCCGATGCACCATTGCAGGTTTACTATATCTTTTGGACCTTCAAATAAACGATGAAACACAGAAATTGCATCGATATTGAGTACAGAAGTCAAAATGTCGACTTATTTACAAGAGGAGTAACTCTTCTGATAGTACGTGCTTTGAGCCTTTCCTGGGACAGCAGTATTAGATTCCGATGCACCATTGCAGGTTTACTGTATCCCTTGGACCTTCAAATCAACGATGAAACACAGAAATTGCATCGATATTGAATACAAAAGGCAAAATGTCGACTTATTTACAAGAGGAGTAACTCTTCTAATATTTCGTGCTTTGAGCCTTCCCTGGGACAGCAGTATTAGATTCCGATGCTCCATTGCAGGTTTACTGTATCCCTTGGACCTTAAAATCAACGATGAAACACAGAAATTGAATTGATATTGAATACAAAAAGCCTAATGTCGACTTATTTATAAGAGGAGTAACTCTTCTAATAGTTCGTACTTTTAGCCTTTCCTGGGACACCAGTATTAGATTCCGATGCACCATTGCAGGTTTACCGTATCCCTTCGACCTCCAAATCGACGATGAAACACAGAAATTGCATCGATGTTGAATACAAAAGGCAAAATGTCGACTTATTTATAAGAGGAGTAACTCTTCTAATAGTTCGTGTTTGAGCCTTTCCAGGGACAGCAGTATTAGATTCCGATGCACCATTGCAGGTTTACTGTATCCTTTGGACCTTCAAATCAACGATGAAACACAGATATTGCATCGATATTGAATACAGAAGGCAAAATGTCGACTTACTTATAAGAGGAGTAACTCTTCTAATAGTTCGTTCTTTGAGCCTTTCGTGGGGAAGCAGTATTAGATTCTGAGGCACCATTGCAGGTATACTGTATCCCTTGGACCTTCAAATCAACGATGAAACACAGAAATTGCATCGATATTGAATACAATAGGCGAAATGTCGACATATTTACAAGAGGAGTAACTCTTCTAATAGTTCGTGCTTTTAGCCTTTCCTGGGACAGCAGTATCAGATTCCGATGCACCATTGCAGGTTTACTGTATCCCTTGGGCCTTCAAATCAACGATGAAACACAGAAATTGCATCGATATTGAATACAAAATGCAAAATGTCGACTTATTTATAAGAGGAGTAACTCTTCTAATAGTTCGTGCTTTGAGCCTTCCCTGGGACAGCAGTATTAGATTCCGATGCACATTGCAGGTTTACTGTATCCCTTGGACCTTCAAATCAACGATGAAACACAGAAATTGCATCGATGTTGAATACAAAAGGCAAAATGTCGACTTATTTATAAGAGGAGTATCTCTTCTAATAGTTCGTGCTTGTGCCTTTCCTGGGACAGCAGTATTAGATTCCGATGCAACATTGCAGGTTTACTGTATCCCTAGGACCAATAAATCAACGATGAAACACAGAAATTGAATCGATATTGAAGACAAATGGCAAAATGTTGACTTATTTATAAGAGGAGTAACTCTTCTAATAGTTCGTGTTTGAGCTTTTTCTGGGACAGCAGTATTAGATTCCGATGCACCATTGCAGGTTTACTGTATCCCTTGGATCTTCAAATCAACGATGAAACACAGATATTGCATCGATATTGAATACAAAAGGCAAAATGTCGACTTATTTATAAGAAGAGTAACTCTTCTAATAGTTCGTGTTTTGATCCTTTCCTGGGACAGCAGTACTAGATTCCGATGCACCATTGCAGGTTTACTGTATCCCTTGGACCTTCAAATCAACGATGAAACACAGAAATTGCATCGATATTGAATACAAAAGGCAAATTGTCGACTTATTTACAAGAGGAGTAACTCTTCTAATAGTTCGTGGTTTGAGCCTTTCCTGGGGCAGCAGCATTAGATTCCGATGCACCATTGCAGGATTACTGTATCCCTTGTTTCTTCAAATCAAGGATGAAACACAGAAATTGCATCGATATTGAATACAAAAGGCAAAATGTCGACTTATTTGCAAAAGGAGTAACTCTTCTAATAGTTCGTGCTTTGACCCTTTCCTGGGACAGCAATATTAGATTCCGAAGCACCATTGCAGGTTTACTGTATCCCTTGGACCTTCAAATCAACGATGAAACACAGAAATTGCATCGATATTGAATACAAAAAGCATAATGTCGACTTTTTTACAAGAGGTGTAACTCTTCTAATAGATCGTATTTTTAGCCTATCCTGGGACAGCAGTATTAGATTCCGATGCACCATTGCAGGTTTACTGTATCCCTTTGACCTTCAAATCAACGATGAAACACAGAAATTCATCGACATTGAATACAAAAGCCAAAATGTCAACTTATTTATAAGTGGAGTATCTCTTCTAATAGTTCGTGTTTGAGCCTTTCCTGGGACAGCAGTATTACATTCCGATGCACCATTGCAGGTTTACTGTTTCCCTTGGACCTTCAACTCAACGAAGAAACACAGAAATTGCATCGATATTTAATACAAAAGGCAAAATGTCGACTTATTTATAAGAGGAGTAACTTTTCTAATAGTTCGTGCTTTGAGCCTTTCCTGCGACAGCAGTATTAGATTCCGATGCACCATTGCAGGTTTACTGTATACCTTGGGCCTTCAAATCAACGATGAAACACAGAAATTGCATCGATGTTGGATACAAAAGGCAAAATGTCGACTTATTTTCAAGAGGAGTAACTCTTCTAATAGTTCCTGTTTTGAGCCTTTCCTGAGACAGCTGTGTTAGATTCCGATGCACCATTGCAGGTTTACTGTATCCCTTGGACCTTAAAATCAACGATGAAACACAGAAATTGCATCGATATTGAATACAAAAGGCCAAATGTCGACTTATTTGCAAAAGGAGTAACTCTTCTAATAGTTCGTGCTTTGAGCCTTTCCTGGGACAGCAGTATTAGATTCCCATGCACCATTGCAGGTTTACTGTATCCCTTGGACCTTCAAATCAACGATGAAACACAGAAATCGCATCGATATTGAATACAAAAAGCATAATGTCGACTTATTTACAAGAGGTGTAACTCTTCTAATAGTTCGTATTTTTAGCCTTTCCTGGGACAGCAGTATTGGATTCCGATGCACCATTGCAGGTTTACTGTATCCCTTGGACCTTCAAATCAACGATGAAACACAGAAATTGCATCGATATTGAATACAAAAGGCAAAATGTCGACTTATTTACAAGAGGAGTAACTCTTCTAATATTTCGTGCTTTGAGCCTTCCCTGGGACAGCAGTATTAGATTCCGATGCTCCATTGCAGGTTTACTGTATCCCTTGGACCTTAAAATCAACGATGAAACACAGAAATTGAATCGATATTGAATACAAAAAGCCTAATGTCGACTTATTTATAAGAGGAGTAAATCTTCTAATAGTTCGTATTTTTTGCCTTTCCTGGGACACCAGTATTAGATTCCGATGCACCATTGCAGGTTTACCGTATCCCTTTGACCTCCAAATCGACGATGAAACACAGAAATTGCATCGATGTTGAATACAAAAGGCAAAATGTCGACTTATTTATAAGAGGAGTAACTCTTCTAATTGTTCGTGTTTGAGCCTTTCCGGGGACAGCAGTATTGGATTCCGATGCACCATAGCAGGTTTACTGTATCCTTTGGACCTTCAAATCAACGATGAAACACAGATATTGCATCGATATTGAATACAGAAGGCAAAATGTCGACTTATTTATAAGAGGAGTAACTCTTCTAATAGTTCGTTCTTTGAGCCTTTCGTGGGGAAGCAGTATTAGATTCTGAGGCACCATTGCAGGTATACTGTATCCCTTGGACCTTCAAATCAACGATGCAACACAGAAATTGCATCGATATTGAATACAATAGGCGAAATGTCGACATATTTACAAGAGGAGTAACTCTTCTAATAGTTCGTGCTTTTAGCCTTTCCTGGGACAGCAGTATCAGATTCCGATGCACCATTGCAGGTTTACTGTATCCCTTGGGCCTTCAAATCAACGATGAAACACAGAAATTGCATCGATATTGAATACAAAATGCAAAATGTCGACTTATTTATAAGAGGAGTAACTCTTCTAATAGTTCGTGCTTTGAGCCTTTCTGGGACAGCAGTATTAGATTCCGATGCACATTGCAGGTTCACTGAACCCTTGGACCTTCAACTCAACGATGAAACACAGAAATTGCATCGATATTGAATACAAAAGGCAAAATGTCGACTTATTTATTAGAGGAGTAACCCTTCTAATAGTTCGTGGTTTGAGCCTTTCCTGGGACAGCAGTATTAGATTCCGATGCACCATTGCAGGTTTACTGTATCCCTTGGACCTTCAAATCAACGATGAAACACAGAAATTGCATCGATGTTGAATACAAAAGGCAAAATGTCGACTTATTTATAAGAGGAGTAACTCTTCTAATAGTTCGTGCTTGTGCCTTTCCTGGGACAGCAGTATTAGATTCCGATGCAACATTGCAGGTTTACTGTATCCCTAGGACCAATAAATCAACGATGAAACACAGAAATTGCATCGATATTGAATACAAATGGCAAAATGTTGACTTATTTATAAGAGGAGTAACTCTTCTAATATTTCGTGTTTGAGCTTTTCCTGGGACAGCAGTATTAGATTCCGATGCACCATTGCAGGTTTACTGTATCCCTTGGATCTTCAAATCAACGATGAAACACAGATATTGCATCGATATTGAATACAAAAGGCAAAATGTCGACTTATTTATAAGAGGAGTAATTCTTCTAATAGTTCGTGCTTTGAGCCTTTCCTGGGACAGCAGTATTAGATTCCGATGCACCATTGCAGGTTTACTGTATCCCTTGGACCTTCAAATCAACGATGAAACACAGAAATTCATCGACATTGAATACAAAAGCCAAAATGTCAACTTATTTATAAGTGGAGTATCTCTTCTAATAGTTCGTGTTTGAGCCTTTCCTGGGACAGCATTATTACATTCCGATGCACCATTGCAGGTTTACTGTTTCCCTTGGACCTTCAACTCAACGAGGAAACACAGAAATTGCATCGATATTTAATACAAAAGGCAAAAAGTCGACTTATTTATAAGAGGTGTAACTTTTCTAATAGTTCGTGCTTTGAGCCTTTCCTGCGACAGCAGTATTAGATTCCGATGCACCATTGCAGGTTTACTGTATACCTTGGACCTTCAAATCAACGATGAAACACAGAAATTGCATCGATGTTGTATACAAAAGGCAAAATGTCGACTTATTTTCAAGAGGAGTAACTCATCTAATAGTTCCTGTTTTGAGCCTTTCCTGGGACAGCTGTGTTAGATTCCGATGCACCATTGCAGGTTTACTGTATCCCTTGGACCTTAAAATCAACGATGAAACACAGAAATTGCATCGATATTGAATACAAAAAGCAAAATGTCGACTTATTTATAAGATGATTAACTCTTCCAATAGTTCGTGCTTTGAGCCTTTCCTGGGACAGCAGTATTAGATTCCCATGCACCATTGCAGGTTTACTGTATCCCTTGGACCTTCAAATCAACGATGAAACACAAAAATTGCATCGATATTGAATACAAAAAGCATAATGTCGACTTATTTACAAGAGGTGTAACTCTTCTAATAGTTCGTATTTTTAGCCTTTCCTGGGACAGCAGTATTGGATTCCGATGCACCATTGCAGGTTTACTGTATCCCTTGGACCTTCAAATCAACGATGAAACACATAAATTCATCGACATTGAATACAAAAGCCAAAATGTCAACTTATTTATAAGTGGAGTAACTCTTCTAATAGTTCGTGTTTGAGCCTTTCCTGGGACAGCAGTATTATATTCCGATGCACCATTGCAGGTTTACTGTATCCCGTGGACCTTCAAATCAACGATGAAACACAGAAATTGCATCGATATTGAATACAAAAGGCAAAATGTCGACTTATTAATAAGAGGAGTAACTCTTCTAATAGTCCGTGCTTTTAGCCTTTCCTGGGACAGCAGTATTAGATTCCGATGCACCATTGCAGGTTTACTGTATCCCTTGGACCTTCAAATCAACGATGAAACAAAGAAATTTCATCGATATTGAATACAAAAAGCATAATGTCGACTTATTTACAAGAGGTGTAACTCTTCCAATAGTTCGAGGTTTGAGCCTTTCCTGGGGCAGCAGCATTAGATTCCGGTGCACCATTGCAGGTTTACTGTATCCCTTGTACCTTCAAATCAACGATGAAACACAGAAATCGCATCGATATTGAATACAAAAGGCAAAATGTCGACTTATTTACAAGAGGTGTAACTCTTCTAATAGTTCGTGTTTGAGCCTTTCCTGGGACAGCAGTATTAGATTCCGATGCACCATTTCAGGTTTACTGTATCCCTTGGACCGTCAAATCAACGATGAAACACAGAAATTGCATCGATATTGAATACAAAAAGCAAAATGTCGACTTATCTATTAGAGGAGTAACTCTTCTAATAGTACGTGCGTTGAGCCTTTCCTGGGACTGCAGTATTAGATTCCGATGCACCATTGCAGGTTAACTGAATCCCTTGGACCTTCAAATCGACGATGAAACACAGAAATTGCATCGATGTTGAATACAAAAGGCAAAATGTCGACTTATTTATAAGAGAAGTAACTCTTCTAATAGTTCGTGCTTTGAGCCTTTCCTGGGACAGCAGTATTAGATTCCGATGCACCATTGCAGGTTTACTGTAACCCTTGGACCTTCAAATCAACGATGAAACACAGAAATTGCATCGATATTGAATACAAAAAGCATAATGTCGACTTATTTACAAGAGGTGTAACTCTTCTAATAGTTCGTATTTTTAGCCTTTCCTGGGACAGCAGTATTGGATTCCGATGCACCATTGCAGGTTTACTGTATCCCTTGGACCTTCAAATCAACGATGAAACACAGAAATTGCATCCATATTGAATACAAAAAGCAAAAAGTCGACATATTTATAAGAGGAGTAACTCTTCTAATAGTTCGTGCTTTGAGCCTCTCCTGGGCCAGCAGTATTAGATTCCGATGCACCATTGCAGGTTTACGGTATCCCTTGGACCTTCAAATAAACGATGAAACACAGAAATTGCATCGATATTGAATACAAAATGAAAAAGTCGACTTATTTACAAGAGGAGTAACTCTTCTAATAGTTCGTGCTTTGAGCCTTTCCTTGGACAGCAGTATTATATTCCGATGCACCATTGCAGGTTTACTGTATCCCTTGGACCTTCAAATCAACGATGAAACACAGAAATTGCATCGATATTGAATACAAAAGGCAAAATGTCGACTTATTTATAAGAGGAGTAACTCTTCTAATAGTTCGTGCTTTGAGCCTTTCCTGGGACAGCAGTATTACATTCCGATGCACCATTGCAGGTTTACTGTATCTCTTGGACCTTCAACTCAACGATGAAACACAGAAATTGCATCGATATTGAATACAAAAGGCAAAATATCGACTTATTTACAAGAGGAGTAACTCTTCTAATAGTTCCTGTTTTGAGCCTTTCCTGGGACAGCAGTGTTTGATTCCGATGCACCTTGCAGGTTTACTGTATCCCTTGGACCTTCAAATCAACGATGAAACACAGAAATTGCAAAGATGTTGAATACAAAAAGCAAAATGTCGACATATTTGTATGAGGAGTAACTCTTCTAATAGTTCGTGCTTTTAGCCTTTCCTGGGACAGCAGTATTAGATTCCGATGCACCATTGCAGGTTTACTATATCCCTTGGACCTTCAAATCAACGATGAAACACAGAAATTGCATCGATATTGAATACAAAAGGCAAAAAGTCGACTTATTTATAAGAGGAGTAACAATTCTAATAGTTCGTGCATTGAGCCTCTCCTGGGGCAGCAATATTAGATTCCAATGCACCATTGCAGGTTTACTATATCCCTTGGACCTTCAAATCAACGATGAAACACAGAAATTGCATCGATATTGAATACAAAAGGGAAAATGTCGACTTATTTACAAGAGGAGTAACTCTTCTAATATTTCGTGCTTTTAGCCTTCCCTGGGACAGCAGTATTAGATTCCGATGCACCATTGCAGGTTTACTGTATCCCTTCGACCTTCAAATCAACGATGAAACACAGAAATTGCATCGATATTGAATACAAAAGGCAAAATGTCGACTTATTTATAAGAGAAATAACTCTTCTAATAGTTCGTGCTTTGAGCCTTTCCTGGGACAGCAGTATTAGATTCCGATGCACCATTGCAGGTTTACTGTATCCCTTTGACCTTCAAATCAACGATGAAACACAGAAATTGCATCGATATTTAATACAAAAGGCAAAATATCGACTTATATTTAAGAGGAGTAACTCTTCCAATTGTTCGTGTTTTGAGCCTTTCCTGGGACAGCAGTATTATATTCCGATGCACCATTGCAGGTTTACTGTATCCCTTGGACCTTCAAATCAACGATGAAACACAGAAATTGCATCGATATTGAATAAAAAGGCAAAATGTGGTCGTATTAACAAGAGGAGTAACTCTTCAAATAGTTCGTGTTTTGAGCCTTTCCTGGGAAGGCAGTATTAGATTCCGATGCACCATTGCAGGTGTACTATATCTTTTGGACCTTCAAATCAACGATGAAACACAGAAGTTGCATCGATATTGAGTACAAAAGTCAAAATGTCGACTTATTTACAAGAGGAGTAACTCTTCTGATAGTACGTGCTTTGAGCCTTTCCTGGGACAGCAGTATTAGATTCCGATGCACCATTGCAGGTTTACTGTATCCCTTGGACCTTCAAAACAACGATGAAACATAGAGATTGCATCGATATTGAATACAAAAGGCAAAATGTCGACTTATTTACAAGAGGAGTAACTCTTCTAATATTTCGTGCTTTGAGTCTTCCCTGGGACAGCAGTATTAGATTCCGATGCACCATTGCAGGTTTACTGTATCCCTTGGACCTTAGAATCAACGATGAAACACAGAAATTGAATCGATATTGAATACAAAAAGCCTAATGTCGACTTATTTATAAGAGGAGTAATTCTTCTAATATTTCGTATTTTTAGCCTTTCCTGGGACAGCAGTATTAGATTCCGATGCACCATTGCCGGTTAACTGAATCCCTTGGACCTTCAACCCAACGATGAAACACAGAAATTGCATCGATATTTAATACAAAAGGCAAAATGTCGACTTATTTACAAGAGGAGTAACTCTTCTAATAGTTCGTGTTTGAGCCTTTCCTGGGACAGCAGTATTAGATTCCGATGCACCATTGCAGGTTTACTGTATCCTTTGGACCTTCAAATCAACGATGAAACACAGAAATTGCATCGATATTGAATACAGAAGGCAAAATGACGACTTATTTATAAGAGGAGTATACCTTCTAATAGTTCGTTCTTTGAGCCTTTCGTGGGGAAGCAGTATTAGATTCTGAGGCACCATTGCAGGTATACTGTATCCCTTGGACCTTCAAATCAACGATGAAACACAGAAATTGCATCGATATTGAATACAATAGGCAAAATGTCGACATATTTGCAAGAGGAGTAACTCTTCTATTAGTTCGTGCTTTTAGCCTTTCCTGGGACAGCAGTATTAGATTCCGATGCACCATTGCAGGTTTACTGTATCCCTTGGACCTTCAAATCAACGATGAAACACAGAAATTGCATCGATATTGAATACAAAATGCAAAATGTCGACTTATTTATAAGAGGAGTAACTCTTCTAATAGTTCGTGCTTTGAGCCTTCCCTGGGACAGCAGTATTAGATTCCGATGCAGATTGCAGGTTTACTGTATCCCTTGGACCTTCAACTCAACGATGAAACACAGAAATTGCATCGATATTGAATACAAAAAGCAAAATTTCGACTTATTTACAAGAGGAGTAACTCTTCTAATAGTTCGTGCTTTGAGAGTTTCCTGGGACAGCAGTATTAGATTCCGATGCATCTTTGCAGGTTTACTGTATCCCTTGGACCTTCGAATCAACGATGAAACACAGAAATTGCATCGATGTTGAATACAAAAGGCAAAATGTCGACTTATTTATAAGAGGAGTAACTCTTCTAATAGTTCGTGTTTTGTGCCTTTCCTGGGACAGCAGTATTAGATTCCGATGCAACATTGCAGGTTTACTGTATCCCTAGGACCATTAAATCAACGATGAAACACAGAAATTGCATCGAAATTGAATACAAATGGCAAAATGTTGACTTATTTATAAGAGGAGTAACTCTTCTAATAGTTCGTGCTTTGAGCTTTTCCTGGGACAGCAGTATTAGACTCCGATGCACCATTGCAGATTTACTGTATCCCTTGGATCTTCAAATCAACGATGAAACACAGAAATTGCATCGATATTGAATACAAAAGGCAAAATGTCGACTTATTTATTAGAGGAGTAACCCTTCTAATAGTTCGTGGTTTGAGCCTTTCCTGGGACAGCAGTATTAGATTCCGATGCACCATTGCAGGTTTACTGTATCCCTTGGACCTTCAAATCAACGATGAAACACAGAAATTGCATCGATATTGAATACAAAAGGAAAATTGTCGACTTATTTACAAGAGGAGTAAGTCTTCTAATAGTTCGTGGTTTGAGCCTTTCCTGGGGCAGCAGCATTAGATTCCGATGCACCATTGCAGGTTTACTGTATCCCTTGTACCTTCAAATCAGCGATGAAACACAGAAATTGCATCGATATTGAATACAAAAAGCAAAATGTCGACTTATTTGCAAAAGGAGTAACTCTTCCAATAGTTCGTGCTTTGATCCTTTCCTGGGACAGCAATATTAGATTCCGAAGCACCATTGCAGGTTTACTGTATCCCTTGTACCTTCAAATCAACGATGAAACACAGAAATTGCATCGATATTGAATACAATAAGCGAAATGTCGACTTATTTATAAGAGGAGTAACTCTTCTAATACTTCGTGCTTTGAGCCTTTCCTGGGACAGCAGTATTAGATTCCGATGCACCATTGCAGGTTTACTGTATGCCTTGGACCTTCAACTCAACGATGAAAGACAGAAAATGCATCGATATTGAATACAAAAGGCAAAATGTCGACTTATTTATAAGAGGAGTAACACTTCTAAAAGTTCGCGCTTTTAGCCTTTCCTGGGACAGCAGTATTAGATTCCGATGCACCATTGCCGGTTAACTGAATCCCTTGGACCTTCAACTCAACGAAGAAACACAGAAATTGCATCGATATTTAATACAAAAGGCAAAATGTCGACTTATTTATAAGAGGAGTAACTTTTCTAATAGTTCGTGATTTGAGCCTTTCCTACGACAGCAGTATTAGATTCCGATGCACCATTGCAGGTTTACTGTATACCTTGGACCTTCAAATCAACGATGAAACCCAGAAATAGCATCGATGTTGAATACAAAAGGCAAAATGTCGACTTATTTACAAGAGGAGTAACTCTTCTAATAGTTCCTGTTTTGAGCCTTTCCTGGGACAGCAGTGTTAGATTCCGATGCACCATTTCAGGTTTACTGTTTCCCTTGGACCTTAAAATCAACGATGAGACACAGAAATTGCATCGATATTGAATACAAAAAGGAAAATGTCGACTTATTTATAAGAGGAGTAACTCTTCAAATAGTTCGTGCTTTGAGCCTTTCCTGGGACAGCAGTATTAGATTCCGATGCACCATTACAGGTTTACTGTATGCCTTGGACCTTCAACTCAACGATGAAAGACAGAAAATGCATCGATATTGAATACAAAAGGCAAAATGTCGACTTATTTATAAGAGGAGTAACTCTTCTAAAAGTTCGTGCTTTTAGCCTTTCCTGTGACAGCAGTATTAGATTCCGATGCACCATTGCAGGTTAACAGAATCCCTTGGACCTTCAAATCAACGATGAAACACAGAAATTGCATCGATGTTGAATACAAAACCCAAAGTGTCGACTTATTTATAAGAGGATTAACTCTTCTAATAGATCGTGCTTTGAGCCGTTCCTGGGACAGCAGTATTAGATTTCCATGCACCATTGCTGGTTTACTGTATCCCTTGGGCCTTCAAATCAACGATGAAACACTGAAATTGCACCGATATTGAATACAAAAAGCATATTGTCGACTTATTTACAAGAGGTGTAACTCTTCTAATAGTTCGTATTTTTAGCCTTTCCTGGGACAGCAGTTTTAGATTCCGATGCACCATTGCAGGATTACGGTATCCCTTGGACCTTCAAATCAACGATGAAACACAGAAATTCATCGACATTGAATACAAAAGCCAAAATGTCAACTTATTTATAAGTGGAGTAACTCTTCTAATAGTTCGTGTTTGAGCCTTCCCTGGGACAGCAGTATTAGATTCCAATGCACCATTGCAGGTTTAGTGTATCCCTTGGACCTTCAACTCAGCGAAGAAACACAGGAATTGCATCGATATTGAATACAAAAGGCAAAATGTCGACTTATTTATAAGAGGAGTAACTCTTCTAATATTTCGTGCTTTGAGCCTTTCCTGCGACAGCTGTATTAGATTCCGATGAACCATTGCAGGTTTACTGTATACCTTGGACCTTCAAATCAACGATGAAACACAGAAATTGCATCGATGTTGAATACAAAAGGCAAAATGTCGACTTATTTACAAGAGGAGTGACTCTTCTAATAGTTCCTGTTTTGAGCCTTTCCTGGGACAGCAGTTTTAGATTCCGATGCACCATTGTAGGTTTACGGTATCCCTTGGACCTTCCAATCAACGATGAAACACAGAAATTCATCGACATTGAATACAAAAGCCAAAATGTCAACTTATTTATAAGTGGAGTAACTCTTCTAATAGTTCGTGTTTGAGCCTTCCCTGGGACAGCAGTATTAGATTCAGATGCACCATTGCAGGTTTAGTGTATCCCTTGGACCTTCAACTCAACGAAGAAACACAGGAATTGCATCGATATTGAATACAAAAGGCAAAATGTCGACTTATTTATAAGAGGAGTAACTCTTCTAATAGTTCGTGCTTTGAGCCTTTCCTGCGACAGCAGTATTAGATTCCGATGCACCATTGCAGGTTTACTGTATGCCTTGGACCTTCAACTCAACGATGAAAGACAGAAAATGCATCGATATTGAATGCAAAAGGCAAAATGTCGACTTATTTATAAGAGGAGTAACACTTCTAAAAGTTCGTGCTTTTAGCCTTTCCTGGGACAGCAGTATTAGATTCCGATGCACCATTGCCTGTTAACTGAATCCCTTGGACCTTCAACTCAACGAAGAAACACAGAAATTGCATCGATATTTAATACAAAAGGCAAAATGTCGACTTATTTATAAGAGGAGTAACTTTTCTAATAGTTCGTGATTTGAGCCTTTCCTACGACAGCAGTATTAGATTCCGATGCACCATTGCAGGTTTACTGTATACCTTGGACCTTCAAATCAACGATGAAACCCAGAAATTGCATCGATGTTGAATACAAAAGGCAAAATGTCGACTTATTTACAAGAGGAGTAACTCTTCTAATAGTTCCTGTTTTGAGCCTTTCCTGGGACAGCAGTGTTAGATTCCGATGCACCATTTCAGGTTTACTGAATCCCTTGGACCTTAAAATCAACGATGAAACACAGAAATTGCATCGATATTGAATACAAAAAGGAAAATGTCGACTTATTTATAAGAGGAGTAACTCTTCAAATAGTTCGTGATTTGAGCCTTTCCTGGGACAGCAGTATTAGATTCCGATGCACCATTGCAGGTTTACTGTATGCCTTGGACCTTCAACTCAACGATGAAAGACAGAAAATGCATCGATATTGAATACAAAAGGCAAAATGTCGACTTATTTATAAGAGGAGTAACTCTTCTAATAGTTCGTGCTTTTAGCCTTTCCTGTGACAGCAGTATTAGATTCCGATGCACCATTGCAGGTTAACAGAATCCCTTGGACCTTCAAATCAACGATGAAACACAGAAATTGCATCGATGTTGAATACAAAAGTCAAAGTGTCGACTTATTTATAAGAGGATTAACTCTTCTAATAGATCGTGCTTTGAGCCGTTCCTGGGACAGCAGTATTAGATTCCCATGCACCATTGCAGGTTTACTGTATCCCTTGGGCCTTCAAATCAACGATGAAACACAGAAATTGCATCGATATTGAATACAAAAAGCATATTGTCGACTTATTTACAAGAGGTGTAACTCTTCTAATAGTTCGTATTTTTAGCCTTTCCTGGGACAGCAGTTTTAGATTCCGATGCACCATTGCAGGTTTACGGTATCCCTTGGACCTTCAAATCAACGATGAAACACAGAAATTCATCGACATTGAATACAAAAGCCAAAATGTCAACTTATTTATAAGTGGAGTAACTCTTCTAATAGTTCGTGTTTGAGCCTTCCCTGGGACAGCAGTATTAGATTCCGATGCACCATTGCAGGTTTAGTGTATCCCTTGGACCTTCAACTTAACGAAGAAACACAGGAATTGCATCGATATTGAATACAAAAGGCAAAATGTCGACTTATTTATAAGAGGAGTAACTCTTCTAATAGTTCGTGCTTTGAGCCTTTCCTGCGACAGCAGTATTAGATTCCGATGAACCATTGCAGGTTTACTGTATACCTTGGACCTTCAACGCAACGATGAAAGACAGAAAATGCATCGATATTGAATACAAAAGGCAAAATGTCGACTTATTTATAAGAGGAGTAACACTTCTAAAAGTTCGTGCTTTTAGCCTTTCCTGGGACAGCAGTATTAGATTCCGATGCACCATTGCCGGTTAACTGAATCCCTTGGACCTTCAACCCAACGATGAAACACAGAAATTGCATCGATATTTAATACAAAAGGCAAAATGTCGACTTATTTATAAGAGGAGTAACTTTTCTAATAGTTCGTGATTTGAGCCTTTCCTACGACAGCAGTATTAGATTCCGATGCACCATTGCAGGTTTACTGTATACCTTGGACCTTCAAATCAACGATGAAACCCAGAAATTGCATCGATGTTGAATACAAAAGGCAAAATGTCGACTTATTTACAAGAGGAGTAACTCTTCTAATAGTTCCTGTTTTGAGCCTTTCCTGGGACAGCAGTGTTAGATTCCGATGCACCATTTCAGGTTTACTGAATCCCTTGGACCTTAAAATCAACGATGAAACACAGAAATTGCATCGATATTGAATACAAAAAGGAAAATGTCGACTTATTTATAAGAGGAGTAACCCTTCAAATAGTTCGTGCTTTGAGCCTTTCCTGGGACAGCAGTATTAGATTCCGATGCACCATTGCAGGTTTACTGTATGCCTTGGACCTTCAACTCAACGATGAAAGACAGAAAATGCATCGATATTGAATACAAAAGGCAAAATGTCGACTGGTTTATAAGAGGATTAACTCTTCTAAAAGTTCGTGCTTTTAGCCTTTCCTGTGACAGCAGTATTAGATTCCGATGCACCATTGCAGGTTAACAGAATCCCTTGGACCTTCAAATCAACGATGAAACACAGAAATTGCATCGATGTTGAATACAAAAGTCAAAGTGTCGACTTATTTATAAGAGGATTAACTCTTCTAATAGATCGTGCTTTGAGCCGTTCCTGGGACAGCAGTATTAGATTCCCATGCACCATTGCAGGTTTACTGTATCCCTTGGGCCTTCAAATCAACGATGAAACACAGAAATTGCATCGATATTGAATACAAAAAGCATATTGTCGACTTATTTACAAGAGGTGTAACTCTTCTAATAGTTCGTATTTTTAGCCTTTCCTGGGACAGCAGTTTTAGATTCCGATGCACCATTGCAGGTTTACGGTATCCCTTGGACCTTCAAATCAACGATGAAACACAGAAATTCATCGACATTGAATACAAAAGCCAAAATGTCAACTTATTTATAAGTGGAGTAACTCTTCTAATAGTTCGTGTTTGAGCCTTCCCTGGGACAGCAGTATTAGATTCCGATGCACCATTGCAGGTTTAGTGTATCCCTTGGACCTTCAACTTAACGAAGAAACACAGGAATTGCATCGATATTGAATACAAAAGGCAAAATGTCGACTTATTTATAAGAGGAGTAACTCTTCTAATAGTTCGTGCTTTGAGCCTTTCCTGCGACAGCAGTATTAGATTCCGATGAACCATTGCAGGTTTACTGTATACCTTGGACCTTCAACGCAACGATGAAAGACAGAAAATGCATCGATATTGAATACAAAAGGCAAAATGTCGACTTATTTATAAGAGGAGTAACACTTCTAAAAGTTCGTGCTTTTAGCCTTTCCTGGGACAGCAGTATTAGATTCCGATGCACCATTGCCGGTTAACTGAATCCCTTGGACCTTCAACCCAACGATGAAACACAGAAATTGCATCGATATTTAATACAAAAGGCAAAATGTCGACTTATTTATAAGAGGAGTAACTTTTCTAATAGTTCGTGATTTGAGCCTTTCCTACGACAGCAGTATTAGATTCCGATGCACCATTGCAGGTTTACTGTATACCTTGGACCTTCAAATCAACGATGAAACCCAGAAATTGCATCGATGTTGAATACAAAAGGCAAAATGTCGACTTATTTACAAGAGGAGTAACTCTTCTAATAGTTCCTGTTTTGAGCCTTTCCTGGGACAGCAGTGTTAGATTCCGATGCACCATTTCAGGTTTACTGAATCCCTTGGACCTTAAAATCAACGATGAAACACAGAAATTGCATCGATATTGAATACAAAAAGGAAAATGTCGACTTATTTATAAGAGGAGTAACCCTTCAAATAGTTCGTGCTTTGAGCCTTTCCTGGGACAGCAGTATTAGATTCCGATGCACCATTGCAGGTTTACTGTATGCCTTGGACCTTCAACTCAACGATGAAAGACAGAAAATGCATCGATATTGAATACAAAAGGCAAAATGTCGACTTGTTTATAAGAGGAGTAACTCTTCTAAAAGTTCGTGCTTTTAGCCTTTCCTGTGACAGCAGTATTAGATTCCGATGCACCATTGCAGGTTAGCAGAATCCCTTGGACCTTCAAATCAACGATGAAACACAGAAATTGCATCGATATTGAATACAAAAAGCATATTGTCGACTTATTTACAAGAGGTGTAACTCTTCTAATAGTTCGTATTTTTAGCCTTTCCTGGGACAGCAGTTTTAGATTCCGATGCACCATTGCAGGTTTACGGTATCCCTTGGACCTTCAAATCAACGATGAAACACAGAAATTCATCGACATTGAATACAAAAGCCAAAATGTCAACTTATTTATAAGTGGAGTAACTCTTCTAATAGTTCGTGCTTTTAGCCTTTCCTGTGACAGCAGTATTAGATTCCGATGCACCATTGCAGGTTAACAGAATCCCTTGGACCTTCAACTCAACGAAGAAACACAGGAATTGCATCGATATTGAATACAAAAGGCAAAATGCCGACTTATTTATAAGAGGAGTAACTATTCTAATAGTTCGTGCTTTGAGCCTTTCCTGCGACAGCAGTATTAGATTCCGATGCACCATTGCAGGTTTACTGTATACCTTGGACCTTCAAATCAACGATGAAACACAGAAATTGCATCGATGTTGAATACAAAAGGCAAAATGTCGACTTATTTACAAGAGGAGTAACTCTTCTAATAGTTCCTGGTTTGAGCCTTTCCTGGGACAGCAGTGTTAGATTCCGATGCACCATTGCAGGTTTACTGTATCCCTTGGACCTTCAAATCAACGATGAAACACAGAAATTCATCGACATTGAATACAAAAGCCAAAATGTCAACTTATTTATAAGTGGAGTCTTTCTTCTAATAGTTCGTGTTTGAGCCTTTCCTGGGACAGCAGTATTAGATTCCGATGCACCATTGCAGGTTTACTGTATCCCTTGGACCTTCAACTCAACGAAGAAACACAGAAATTGCATCGATATTTAATACAAAAGGCAAAATGTTGATTATTTGTAAGAGGAGTAACTTTTCTAATAGTTCGTGCTTTGAGCCTTTCCTGCGACAGCAGTATTAGTTTCCGATGCACCATTGTAGGTTTACTGTATACCTTGGACCTTCAAATCAACGATGAAACACAGAAATTGCATCGATGTTGAATACAAATGACAAAATGTCGACTTATTTACAAGAGGAGTAACTCTTCTAATAGTTCCTGTTTTGAGCCTTTCCTGGGTCATCAGTGTTAGATTCCGATGCACCATTGCAGGTTTACTGTATCCCTTGGACCTTAAGATCAACGATGATCACAGAAATTGCATCGATATTGAATACAAAGAGCAAAATGTCGACTTATTTATAAGAGGAGTAACTCTTCTTATAGTTCGTGCTTTGAGCCTTTCCTGGGACAGCAGTATTAGATTCCGATGCACCATTGCAGGTTTACTGTATGCCTTGGACCTTCAACTCAACGATGAAAGACAGAAAATGCATCGATATTGAATAAAAAAAGGCAAAATGTCGACTTATTTATAAGACGATTAACTCTTCTAAAAGTTCGTGATTTTAGCATTTCCTGGGACAGCAGTATTAGATTCCGATGCACCATTGCAGGGTAACTGAATCCCTTGGACCTTCAAATCAACGATGAAACACAGAAATTGCATCGATGTTGAATACAAAAGTCAAAGTGTCGACTTATTTATAAGAGGATTAACTCCTCTAATAGTTCGTGCTTTCAGCCTTTCCTGGGACAGCAGTATTAGATTCCCATGCACCATTGCAGGTTTACTGTATCCCTTGGACCTTCAAATCAACGATGAAACACAGAAATTGCATCGATATTGAATACAAAAACCATAATGTCGACTTATTTACAAGAGGTGTAACTCTTCTAATAGTTCGTATTTTTAGCCTTTCCTGGGACAGCAGTATTAGATTCCGATGCACCATTGCAGGTTTACTGTATCCCTTGGACCTTCAAATCAACGATGAAACACAGAAATTCATCGACATTGAATACAAAAGCCAAAATGTCAACTTATTTATAAGTGGAGTAACTCTTCTAATAGTTCGTGCTTTGAGCCTTTCCTGGGACAGCAGTATTAGATTCCGATGCACCATTGCAGGTTTAGTGTATCCCTTGGACCTTCAAATCAACGCAGAAACACAGGAATTGCATCGATATTGAATACAAAAGGCAAAATGTCGACTTATTTATAAGAGGAGTAACTCTTCTAATAGTTCGTGCTTTGAGCCTTTCCTGCGACAGCAGTATTAGATTCCGACGCACCATTGCAGGTTTACTGTATTCCTTGGACCTTCAAATCAACGATGAAACACAGAAATTGCATCGATGTTGAATACAAAAGGCAAAATGTCGACTTATTTACAAGAGGAGTAACTCTTCTAAAAGTTCCTGTTTTGAGCCTTTCCTGGGACAGCAGTGTTAGATTCCGATGCACCATTGCAGGTTTACTGTATCCCTTGGACCTTCAAATCAACGATGAAACACAGAAATTGCAAAAATGTTCAATACAAAAAGCAAAATGTCGACATATTTATAAGAGGAGTAACTCTTCTAATAGTTCGTGCTTTTAGCCTTTCCTGGGACAGCAGTATTACATTCCGATGCACCATTGCAGGTTTACTGTATCCCTTTGACCTTCAAATCAACGATGAAACACAGAAATTGCATCGATATTGAATACAAAAGGCAAAAAGTCGACTTATTTATAAGGGGAGTAACTCTTCTAATAGTTCGTGCTTTGAGCCTTTCCTGGGACAGCAGTATTACATTCCGATGCACCATTGCAGGTTTACTGTATCCCTTGGAACATCAACTCAACGATGAAACACAGAAATTGCATCGATATTGAATACAAAAGGCAAAATGGCGACTTATTTATAAGAGGAGTAACTCTTCTAATAGTTCGTGCTTCGAGCCTCTCCTGGGACAGCAGTATTAGATTCTGATGCACCATTGCAGGTTTACTGTATCCCTTGGACCTTCAAAACAACGATGAAACACAGAAATTGCAACGATGTTGAATACAAAAGGCAATATGTCGACATATTTATAAGAGGAGTAACTCTTCTAATAGTCCGTGCTTTTAGCCTTTCCTGGGACAGCAGTATTAGATTCCGATGCACCATTGCAGGTTTACTGTATCCCTTGGACCTTCAAATCAACGATGAAACACAGAAATTGCATCGATATTGATTACAAAAAAATATAATGTCGACTTATTTACAAGAGGTGTAACTCTTCTAATAGTTCGTATTTTTAGCCTTTCCTGGGACAGCAGTATTACATTCCGATGCACCATTGCAGGTTTACTGTACCCCTTGGACCTTCAAATCAACGATGAAACACAGAAATTGCATCGATGTTGAATACAAAAGTCAAAGTGTCGACTTATTTGCAAAAGGAGTAACTCTTCAAATAGTTCGTGCTTTGACCCTTTCCTGGGACAGCAATATTAGATTCCGAAGCACCATTGCAGGTTTACTGTATCCCTTGGACCTTCAAATCAACGATGAAACACAGAAATTGCATCGATATTGAATACAAAAAGCAAAATGTCGACTTATTTATAAGAGGAGTAATTCTTCTAATAGTTCGTGCTTTGAGCCTTTCCTGGGACAGCAGTATTAGATTCCGATGCACCATTGCAGGTTTACTGTATGCCTTGGACCTTCAACTCAACGATAAAAGACAGAAAATGCATCGATATTGAATACAAAAGGCAATATGTCGTCTTTTTTATAAGAGGAGTACCTCTTCTAATAGTTCGTGCTTTGAGCCTTTCCTGGGACAGCAGTATTAGATTCCGATGCACCATTGCAGGTTTACTGTATCCCTTGGACTTTCAAATCAACGATGAAACACAGAAATTGCATCGATATTGAATACAAAAGGCAAAAAGTTGACATATTTATAAGAGGAGTAACTCTTCTAATAGTCCGTGCTTTGAGCCTCTCCTGGGGCAGCAGTGTTAGATTCCGATGCACCATTGCAGGTTTACTGTATCCCTTGGACCTTCAAATAAACGATGAAACACAGAAATTGCATCGATATTGAATACAAAAGGCAAAAAGTCGACTTATTTACAAGAGGAGTAACTCTTCCAATAGTTCGTGCTTTTAGCCTTTCCTGGGACAGCAGTATTATATTCCGATGCAACCATTGCAGGTTTACTGTATCCCTTGGACCTTCAAATCAACGATGAAACACAGAAATTGCATCGATATTGAATACAAAAGGCAAAATGTCGACTTATTTGTAAGAGGAGTAACTCTTCTAATAGTTCGTGCTTTGACCCTTTCCTGGGACAGCAGTATTACATTCCGATGCACCATTGCAGGTTTACTGTATCTCTTGGACCTTCAAATCAACGATGAAACACAGAAATTGCATCGATATTGAATACAAAAGGCAAAATGTCGACTTATTTATAAGAGGAGTAACTCTTCTAATAGTTCGTGCTTTGAGCCTTTCCTGGGACAGCAGTATTAGATTCCGATGCACCATTGCAGGTTTACTGTATCCCTTGGACCTTCAAATCAACGATGAAACACAGAAATTGCATCGATGTTGAATACAAAAGGCAAAATGTCGACTTATTTACAAAAGGAGTAACTCTTCTAATAGTTACTGTTTTGAGACTTTCCTGGGACAGCGGTGTTAGATTTCGATGCACCATTGCAGGATTACTGTATCCCTTGGACCTGCAAGTCAACGATGAAACACAGAAATTTTTACGATATTGAATACAAAAGGCAAAATGTCGACTTATTTATAAGTGGAGTAACTCATCTAATATTTCGTGCTTTGAGCCTTTCCTGGGACACCATTATTAGATTCCGATGCACCATTGCAGGTTTACTCTATCCCTTGGACCTTCAAATCAACGATGAAACACAGAAATTGCATCGATATTGAATACAAAAGGCAAAATGTCGACTTATTTATAAGAGGAGTAACTTTTCTAATAGTTCGTGTTTGAGCCTTTCCTGGGACAGCAGTATTAGATTCCGATGCACCATTGCAGGTTTACTGTATCCCTTCGACCTTCAAATCAACGATGAAACACAGATATTGCATCGATATTGAATACAAAAGGCAAAATGTCGACTTATTTGTAAGAGGAGTAACTCTTCTAATAGTTCGTGCTTTGGGCCTTTCCTGGGACAGCAGTATTAGATTCCGATGCACCATTGCAGGTTTCCTGTATCCCTTGGACCTTCAAATCAACGATGAAACACAGAAATTGCAAAGATGTTGAATACAAAAATCAAAATGTCGACATATTTATAAGAGGAGTAACTTTTCTAATAGTTCGTGCTTTTAGCCTTTCCTGGGACAGCAGTATTAGATTCCGATGCACCATTGCAGGTTTACTGTATCCCTTGGACCTTCAAATCAACGATGAAACACAGAAATTGCATCGATATTGAATACAAAAGGCAAAAAGTCGACTTATTTATAAGAGGAGTAACTCTTCTAATAGTTCGTGCTTTGAGCCTTTCCTGGGACAGCAGTATTAGATTCCGATGCACCATTGCAGGTTTACTGTATCCCTTGGACCTTCAAATCAACGATGAAACACAGAAATTGCATCCATATTGAATACAAAAAGCATAATGTCGACTTATTTACAAGAGGTGTAACTCTTCTGATAGTTCGTGGTTTGAGCCTTTCCTGGGGCAGCAGCATTAGATTCCGATGCACCATTGCAGGTTGACTGTATCCCTTGTACCTTCAAATCAACGATGAAACACAGAAATTGCATCGATATTGAATACAAAAGGCAAAATGTCGACTTATTTGCAAAAGGAGTAACTCTTCTAATAGTTCGTGCTTTGACCCTTTCCTGGGACAGCAATATTAGATTCCGGAGCACCATTGCAGGTTTACTGTATCCCTTGGACCTTCAAATCAACGATGGAACACAGAAATTGCATCGATATTGAATACAAAAAGCAAAATGTCGACTTATTTATAAGAGGAGTAACTCTTCTAATAGTACGTGCTTTGAGCCTTTCCTGGGACAGCAGTATTAGATTCCGATGCACCATTGCAGGTTTACTGTATGCCTTGGACCTTAAACTCAACGATGAAAGACAGAAAATGCATCGATATTGAATACAAAAGGCAAAATGTCGACTTATTTATAAGAGGAGTAACTCTTCTAAAAGTTCGTGCTATTAGCCTTTCCTGGGACAGCAGTATTAGATTCCGATGCACCATTGCAGGTTAACTGAATCCCTTGGACCTTCAAATCAATGATGAAACACAGAAATTGCATCGACATTGAATACAAAAAGCAAAATGTCGACTTATTTATAAGAGGAGTACCTCTTCTAATAGTACGTGATTTGAGCCTTTCCTGGGACAGCAATATTAGATTCCGGAGCACCATCGCAGGTTTACTGTATCCCTTGGACCTTCAAATCAACGATGAAACACAGAAATTGCATCGATATTGAATACAAAAAGCAAAATGTCGACTTATTTATAAGAGGAGTAACTCTTCCAATAGTACGTGCTTTGAGCCTTTCCTGGGACAGCAGTATTAGATTCCGATGCACCATTGCAGGTTTACTGTATCCCTTGGACCTTCAAATCAACGATGAAACACAGAAATTGCATCGACATTGAATACAAAAGCCAAAATGTCAACTTATTTATAAGTGGAGTAACTCTTCTAATAGTTCGTGCTTTGAGCCTTTTTCGGGACAGCAGTATTAGATTCCGATGCACCATTGCATTTTTACTGTATCCCTTGGACCTTCAACTCAACGATGAAACACAGAAATTGCATCGTTATTGAATACAATAGGCAAAATGTCGACTTCTTTACAAGAGGAGTACCTCTTCATATGGTTCCTGTTTTGAGCCTTTCCTGGGACAGCAGTGTTAGATTCCGATGCACCATTGCAGGTTTACTGTATCCCTTGGACCTTCAAATCAACGATGAAACACAGAAATTATATCGATATTGAATACAAAAGGCAAAATGTCGACTTATTTATAAGAGGAGTAACTCTTCTAATAGTTCGTGCTTTGAGCATCTCCTGGGGCAGCAGTATTAGATTCCGATGCACCATTGCAGGTTTACTGTATCCCTAGGACCTTCAAATAAACGATGAAACACAGAAATTGCATCGATATTGAATACAAAAGGCAAAAAGTCGACTTATTTACAAGAGGAGTAACTCTTCTAATAGTTCGTGCTTTTAGCCTTTCCTGGGACAGCAGTGTTAGATTCCGATGCACCATTGCAGGATTACTGTATCCCTTGGACCTTCAAATCAACGATGAAACACAGAAATTGCATCGATATTGAATACAAAAAGCATAATGTCGACTTATTTACAAGAGGTGCAACTCTTCTAATAGTTCGAACTTTTAGCCTTTCCTGGGACAGCAGTATTAGATTCCGATGCACCATTGCAGGTTATCTGAATTCCTTGGACCTTCAAATCAACGATGAAACACAGAAATTGCATCGATGTTGAATACAAAAGTCAAAGTGTCGACTTATTTGCAAAAGGAGTAACTCTTCAAATAGTTCGTGCTTTGACTTTTTCCTGGGACAGCAATATTAGATTCCGAAGCACCATTGCAGGTTTACTGTATCCCTTGGACCGTCAAATCAACGATGAAACACAGAAATTGCATCGATATTGAATACAAAAAGCAAAATGTCGACTTATTTATAAGAGGAGTAACTCTTCTAATAGTTCGTGCTTTGAGCCTTTCCTGGGACAGCAGTATTAGATTCCGATGCACCATTGCAGGATTACTGTATGCCTTGGACCTTCAACTCAACGATGAAAGACAGAAAATGCATCGAAATTGAATACAAAAGGCAAAATGTCGACTTATTTATAAGAGGAGTAACTCTTCTAAAAGTTTGTGCTTTTAGACTTTCCTGGGACAGCAGTATTAGATTCCGATGCACCATTGCAGGTTAACTGAATTCCTTGGACCTTCAAATCAACGATGAAACACAGAAATTGCATCGATGTTGAATCCAAACTCAAAGTGTCGACTTATTTATAAGAGGAGTAACACTTCTAATAGTTCGCGCTTTGAGCCTTTCCTGGGACAGCAGTATTAGATTCCGATGCTCCATTGCAGGTTTACTGTATCCCTTGGACCTTCAAATCAACGATGAAACACAGAAATTGCATCGATATTGAATACAAAAAGCATAATGTCGACTTATTTACAAGAGGTGCAACTCTTCTAATGGTTCGAATTTTTAGCCTTTCCTGGGACAGCAGTATTAGATTCCGATGCACCATTGCAGGTTTACTCTATCCCTTGGACCTTCAAATCAACGAAGAAGCACAGAAATTACATCGACATTGAATACAAAACCAAAATGTCAACTTATTTATAAGTGGAGTCACTCTTCTAATAGTTCGTGTTTGAGCCTTTCCTGGGACAGCAGTATTAGATTCCGATGCACCATTGCAGGTTTACTGTATCCCTTGGACCTTCAACTCAACGATGAAACACAGAAATTGCATCGATATTGAATACAAAAGGCATAATGTCGTCTTCTTTATAAGAGGAGTAACTCTTCTAATAGTTCGTGCTTTGAGCCTTTCCTGG
Organism: Schistocerca cancellata; assembly: GCF_023864275.1. Lineage (NCBI taxonomy): Eukaryota > Metazoa > Arthropoda > Insecta > Orthoptera > Acrididae > Schistocerca > Schistocerca cancellata. The sequence continues at coordinate 95,598,722 of NC_064627.1, forward strand.
GACAGCAATATTAGATTCCGAAGCACCATTGCAGGTTTACTGTATCCCTTGGACCTTCAAATCAACGATGAAACACAGAAATTGCATCGATATTGAATACAAAAGGCAAAAAGTCGACTTATTTATAAGAGGAGTAAATCTTCTAATAGTTCGCCCATTGAGCCTCTCCTGGGGCAGCAATATTAGATTCCAATGCTCCATTGCAGGTTTACTGTATCCCTTGGACCTTCAAATAAACGATGAAACACAGAAATTGCTTCAATATTGAATACAAAATGCGAAAAGTCGACTTATTTACAAATAGAGTAACTCTTCTAATACTTCGTGTTTTAGCCTTTCCTGGGACAGCAGTATTATATTCCGATGCACCATTGCAGGTTTACTGTATCCCTTGGACCTTCAAATCAACGATGAAACACAGAAATTGCATCGATATTCAATACAAAAGGCAAAAAGTCGACTTATTTATAAGAGGAGTAACTCTTCTAATAGTTCGTGCTTTGAGCCTTTCCTGGGACAGCAGTATTACTTTCCGATGCACCATTGCAGGTTTACTGTATCCCTTGGACCTTCAACTCAACGATGAAACACAGAAATTGCATCGATATTGAATACAAAAGGCAAAATGTCGACTTATTTATAAGAGGAGTAACTCTTCTAATAGTTCATGCTTTGAGCCTCTCCTGGGACAGCAGTATTAGATTCCGATGCACCATTGCAGGTTTACTGTATCCCTTGGACCTTCAAAACAACGATGAAACACAGAAATTGCAACGATGTTGAATTCAAAAGGCAATATGTCGACATATTTATAAGAGGAGTAACTCTTCTAATAGTTCGTGCTTTTAGCCTTTCCTGGGACAGCAGTATTAGATTCCGATGCACCATTGCAGGTTAACTGTATCCCTTGGACCTTCAAATCAACGATGAAACACAGAAATTGCATCGATATTGAATACAAAAAGCATAATGTCGACTTATTTACAAGAGGTGTAACTCTTCTGATAGTTCGTGGTTTGAGCCTTTCCTGGGGCAGCAGCATTAGATTCCGATGCACCATTGCAGGTTCACTGTATCCCTTGTACCTTCAAATCAACGATGAAACACAGAAATTGCATCGATATTGAATACAAAAGGCAAATTGTCGACTTATTTGCAAAAGGAGTAACTCTTCTAATAGTTCGTGCTTTGCCCCTTTCCTGGGACAGCAATATTAGATTCCGGAGCACCATTGCAGGTTTACTGTATCCCTTGGACCTTCAAATCAACGATGGAACACAGAAATTGCATCGATATTGAATACAAAAAGCAAAATGTCGACTTATTTATAAGAGGAGTAACTCTTCTAATAGTACGTGCTTTGAGCCTTTCCTGGGACAGCAGTATTAGATTCCGATGCACCATTGCAGGTTTACTGTATGCCTTGGACCTTCAACTCAACGATGAAAGACAGAAAATGCATCGATATTGAATACAAAAGGCAAAATGTCGACTTATTTATAAGACGAGTAACTCTTCTAAAAGTTCGTGCTATTAGCCTTTCCTGGGACAGCAGTATTAGATTCCGATGCACCATTGCAAGTTAACTGAATCCCTTGGACCTTCAAATCAACGATGAAACACAGAAATTGCATCGACATTGAATACAAAAAGCAAAATGTCGACTTATTTATAAGAGGAGTAACTCTTCTAATAGTACGTGATTTGAGCCTTTCCTGGGACAGCAATATTAGATTCCGGGGCACCATCGCAGGTTTACTGTATCCCTTGGACCTTCAAATCAACGATGAAACACAGAAATTGCATCGATATTGAATACAAAAAGCAAAATGTCGACTTATTTATAAGAGGAGTAACTCTTCCAATAGTACGTGCTTTGAGCCTTTCCTGGGACAGCAGTATTAAATTCCGATCCACCATTGCAGGTTTACTGTATCCCTTGGACCTTCAAATCAACGATGAAACACAGAAATTGCATCGACATTGAATACAAAAGCCAAAATGTCAACTTATTTATAAGTGGAGTAACTCTTCTAATAGTTCGTGTTTGAGCCTTTCCCGGGACAGCAGTATTAGATTCCGATGCACCATTGCATTTTTACTGTATCCCTTGGACCTTCAACTCAACGATGAAACACAGAAATTGCATCGATATTGAATACAAAAGGCAAAATGTCGACTTATTTACAAGAGGAGTAACTCTTCATATAGTTCCTGTTTGAGCCTTTCCTGGGACAGCAGTGTTAGATTCCGATGCATCATTGCAGGTTTACTGTATCCCTTGGACCTTCAAATCAACGATGAAACACAGAAATTATATCGATATTGAATACAAAAGGCAAAATGTCGACTTATTTATAAGAGGAGTAACTCTTCTAATAGTTCGTGCTTTGAGCCTTTCCTGGGACAGCAGTATTAGATTCCGATGCACCATTGCAGGTTTACTGCATCCCTTGGACCTTCAAATCAACGATGAAACACAGAAATTGCATCGATATTGAAAATAAAAAGGCAAAAAGTCGACTTATTTATAAGAGGAGTAACTCTTCTAATAGTTCGTGCTTTGAGCCTCTCCTGGGGCAGCAGTATTAGATTCCGATGCACCATTGCAGGTTTACTGTATCCCTAGGACCTTCAAATAAACGATGAAACACAGAAATTGCATCGATATTGAATACAAAAGGCAAAAATTCGACTTATTTACAAGAGGAGTAACTCTTCTAATAGTTCGTGCTTTTAGCCTTTCCTGGGACAGCAGTATTATATTCCGATGCACCATTGCAGGTTTACTGTATCCCTTGGACCTTCAAATCAACGATGAAACACAGAAATTTCATCGATATTGAATACAAAAGGCAAAATGTCGACTTATTTATAAGAGGAGTAACTCTTCTAATAGTTCGTGCTTTGAGCCTTTCCTGGTACAGCAGTATTACATTCCGCTGCACCATTGCAGGTTTACTGTATCTCTTGGACCTTCAACTTAACGATGAAACACAGAAATTGCATCGATATTGAATACAAATGCAAAATGTCGACTTATTTATAAGAGGAGCAACTCTTCTATGAGTTTGTGCTTTTAGACTTTCCTGGAACAGCAGTATTAGATTCCGATGCACCATTGCAGGTTAACTGAATTCCTTGGACCTTCAAATCAACGATGAAACACAGAAATTGCATCGATGTTGAATACAAAAGTCAAAGTGTCGACTTATTTATAAGAGGAGTAACTCTTCTAATAGTTCGCGCTTTGAGCCTTTCCTGGGACAGCAGTATTAGATTCCGATGCTCCATTGCAGGTTTACTGTATCCCTTGGACCTTCAAATCAACGATGAAACACAGAAATTGCATCGATATTGAATACAAAAAGCATAATGTCGACTTATTTACAAGAGGTGCAACTCTTCTAATAGATCGAATTTTTAGCCTTTCCTGGGACAGCAGTATTAGATTCCGATGCACCATTGCAGGTTTACTGTATCCCTTGGACCTTCAAATCAACGAAGAATCACAGAAATTACATCGACATTGAATACAAAACCAAAATGTCAACTTATTTATAAGTGGAGTCACTCTTCAAATAGTTCGTGTTTGAGCCTTTCCTGGGACAGCAGTATTAGATTCCGATGCACCATTGCAGGTTTACTGTATCCCTTGGACCTTCAACTCAACGATGAAACACAGAAATTGCATCGATATTTAATACAAAAGGCAAAATGTCGTCTTCTTTATAAGAGGAGTAACTCTTCTAATAGTTCGTGCTTTGAGCCTTTCCTGGGACAGCAGTATTAGATTCCGATGCACCATTGCAGGTTTACTGTATCCCTTGGACCTTCAAATCAACGATGAAACACAGAAATTGCAAAGATGTTGAATACAAAAATCAAAATGTCGACATATTTATAAGAGGAGTAACTTTTCTAATAGTTCGTGCTTTTAGCCTTTCCTGGGACAGCAGTATTAGATTCCGATGCACCATTGCAGGTTTACTGTATCCCTTGGACCTTCAAATCAACGATGAAACACAGAAATTGCATCGATATTGAATACAAAAGGCAAAAAGTCGACTTATTTATAAGAGGAGTAACTCTTCTAATAGTTCGTGCTTTGAGCCTTTCCTGGGACAGCAGTATTAGATTCCGATGCACCATTGCAGGTTTACTGTATCCCTTGGACCTTCAAATCAACGATGAAACACAGAAATTGCATCGATATTGAATACAAAAAGCATAATGTCGACTTATTTACAAGAGGTGTAACTCTTCTGATAGTTCGTGGTTTGAGCCTTTCCTGGGGCAGCAGCATTAGATTCCGATGCACCATTGCTGGTTGACTGTATCCCTTGTACCTTCAAATCAACGATGAAACACAGAAATTGCATCGATATTGAATACAAAAGGCAAAATGTCGACTTATTTGCAAAAGGAGTAACTCTTCTAATAGTTCGTGCCTTGACCCTTTCCTGTGACAGCAATATTAGATTCCGGAGCACCATTGCAGGTTTACTGTATCCCTTGGACCTTCAAATCAACGATGGAACACAGAAATTGCATCGATATTGAATACAAAAAGCAAAATGTCGACTTATTTATAAGAGGAGTAACTCTTCTAATGGTTCATGCTTTTAGCCTTTCCTGGGACAGCAGTATTAGATTCCGATGCACCATTGCAGGTTTACTGTATCCCTTGGACCTTCAAATCAACGATGAAACACAGAAATTGCATCCATACTGAATACAAAAAGCATAATGTCGACTTATTTACAAGAGGTGTAACTCTTCTGATAGTTCGTGGTTTGAGCCTTTCCTGGGGCAGCAGCATTAGATTCCGATGCACCATTGCAGGTTGACTGTATCCCTTGTACCTTCAAATCAACGATGAAACACAGAAATTGCATCGATATTGAATACAAAATGCAAAATGTCGACTTATTTGCAAAAGGAGTAACTCTTCTAATAGTTCGTGTTTTGCCCCTTTCCTGGGACAGCAATATTAGATTCCGGAGCACCATTGCAGGTTTACTGTATCCCTTGGACCTTCAAATCAACGATGGAACACAGAAATTGCATCGATATTGAATACAAAAAGCAAAATGTCGACTTATTTATAAGAGGAGTAACTCTTCTAATAGTACGTGCTTTGAGCCTTTCCTGGGACAGCAGTATTAGATTCCGATGCACCATTGCAGGTTTACTGTATGCCTTGGACCTTCAACTCAACGATGAAAGACAGAAAATGCATCGATATTGAATACAAAAGGCAAAATGTCGACTTATTTATAAGAGGAGTAACTCTTCTAAAAGTTCGTGCTATTAGCCTTTCCTGGGACAGCAGTATTAGATTCCGATGCACCATTGCAGGTTAACTGAATCCCTTGGACCTTCAAATCAACGATGAAACACAGAAATTGCATCGACATTGAATACAAAAAGCAAAATGTCGACTTGTTTATAAGAGGAGTAACTCTTCTAATAGTACGTGATTTGAGCCTTTCGTTGGGACAGCAATATTAGATTCCGGAGCACCATCGCAGGTTTACTGTATCCCTTGGACCTTCAAATCAACGATGAAACACAGAAATTGCATCGATATTGAATACAAAAAGTAAAATGTCGACTTATTTATAAGAGGAGTAACTCTTCCAATAGTACGTGCTTTGAGCCTTTCCTGGGACAGCAGTATTAGATTCCGATGCACCATTGCAGGTTTACTGTATCCCTTGGACCTTCAAATCAACGATGAAACACAGAAATTGCATCGACATTGAATACAAAAGCCAAAATGTCAACTTATTTATAAGTGGAGTAACTCTTCTAATAGTTCGTGTTTGAGCCTTTCCCGGGACAGCAGTATTAGATTCCGATGCACCATTGCATTTTTACTGTATCCCTTGGACCTTCAACTCAACGATGAAACACAGAAATTGCATCGATATTGAATACAAAAGGCAAAATGTCGACTTATTTACAAGGGGAGTAACTCTTCATATAGTTCCTGTTTTGAGCCTTTCCTGGGACAGCAGTGTTAGATTCCGATGCACCATTGCAGGTTTACTGTATCCCTTGGACCTTCAAATCAACGATGAAACACAGAAATTGCATCGATATTGAATACAAAAGGCAAAATGTCGACTTATCTATAAGAGGAGTAACTCTTCTAATAGTTCGTGCTTTGACCCTTTCCTGGGACAGCAGTATTACATTCCGATGCACCATTGCAGGTTTACTGTATCTCTTGGACCTTCAACTCAACGATGAAACACAGAAATTGCATCGATATTGAATACAAAATGCAAAATGTCGACTTATTTATAAGAGGAGTAACTCTTCTAATAGTTCGTGCTTTGAGCCTTTCCAGGGACAGCAGTATTAGATTCCGATGCACCATTGCAGGTTTACTGTATCCCTTGGACCTTCAAATCAACGATGAAACACAGAAATTGCATCGATATTGAATACAAAAGGCAAAATGTCGACTTATCTATAAGAGGAGTAACTCTTCTAATAGTTCGTGCTTTGACCCTTTCCTGGGACAGCAGTATTACATTCCGATGCACCATTGCAGGTTTACTGTATCTCTTTGACCTTCAACTCAACGATGAAACACAGAAATTGCATCGATATTGAATACAAAAGGCAAAATGTCGACTTATTTATAAGAGGAGTAACTCTTCTAATAGTTCGTGCTTTGAGCCTTTCCTGGGACAGCAGTATTAGATTCCGATGCACCATTGCAGGTTTACTGTATCCCTTGGACCTTCAAATCAACGGTGAAACACAGAAATTGCATCGATATTGAATACAAAAGGCAAAATGTCGACTTATTTACAAAAGGAGTAACGCTTCTAATAGTTCCTGTTTTGAGACTTTCCTGGGACAGCAGTGTTAGATTCCGATGCACCATTGCAGGTTTACTGTATCCCTTGGACCTGCAAATCAACGATGAAACACAGAAATTTTATCGATATTGAATACAAAAGGCAAAATGTCGACTTATTTATAAGTGGAGTAACTCATCTAATATTTCGTGCTTTGAGCCTTTCCTGGGACAGCATTATTAGATTCCGATGCACCATTGCAGGTTTACTCTATCCCTTGGACCTTCAAATCAACGATGAAACACAGAAATTGCATCGATATTGAATACAAAAGGCAAAATGTCGACTTATTTATAAGAGGAGTAACTTTTCTAATAGTTCGTGTTTGAGCCTTTCCTGGGACAGCAGTATTAGATTCCGATGCACCATTGCAGGTTTACTGTATCCCTTCGACCTTCAAATCAACGATGAAACACAGATATTGCATCGATATTGAATACAAAAGGCAAAATGTCGACTTATTTGTAAGAGGAGTAACTCTTCTAATAGTTGATGCTTTGGGCCTTTCCTGGGACAGCAGTATTAGATTCCGATGCACCATTGCAGGTTTACTGTATCCCTTGGACCTTCAAATCAACGATGAAACACAGAAATTGCATCGATATTGAAAACAAAAGGCAAAAAGTCGACTTACTTATAAGAGGAGTAACTCTTCTAATAGTTCGTCCATTGAGCCTCTCCTGGGGCAGAAATATTAGATTCCAATGCACCATTGCAGGTTTACTGTATCCCTTGGACCTTCAAATAAACGATGAAACACAGAAATTGCATCGATATTGAATACAAAAGGCGAAAAGTCGACTTATTTACAAAAGGAGTAACTCTTCTAATAGTTCGTGTTTTAGCCTTTCCTGGGACAGCAGTATTATATTCCGATGCACCATTGCAGGTTTACTGTATCCCTTGGACCTTCAAATCAACGATGAAACACAGAAATTGCATCGATATTGAATACAAAAGGCAAAATGTCGACTTATTTATAAGAGGAGTAACTCTTCTAATAGTTCGTGCTTTGAGCCTTTCCTGGGACAGCAGTATTACATTCCGATGCACCATTGCAGGTTTACTGTATCCCTTGGACCTGCAAATCAACGATGAAACACAGAAATTTTATCGATATTGAATACAAAAGGCAAAATGTCGACTTATTTATAAGTGGAGTAACTCATCTAATATTTCGTGCTTTGAGCCTTTCCTGGGACAGCATTATTAGATTCCGATGCACCATTGCAGGTTTACTCTATCCCTTGGACCTTCAAATCAACGATGAAACACAGAAATTGCATCGATATTGAATACAAAAGGCAAAATGTCTACTTATTTATAAGAGGAGTAACTTTTCTAATAGTTCGTGTTTGAGCCTTTCCTGGGACAGCAGTATTAGATTCCGATGCACCATTGCAGGTTTACTGTATCCCTTCGACCTTCAAATCAACGTTGAAACACAGATATTGCATCGATATTGAATACAAAAGGCAAAATGTCGACTTATTTGTAAGAGGAGTAACTCTTCTAATAGTTCATGCTTTGGGCCTTTCCTGGGACAGCAGTATTAGATTCCGATGCACCATTGCACGTTTACTGTATCCCTTGGACCTTCAAATCAACGATGAAACACAGAAATTGCATCGATATTGAAAACAAAAGGCAAAATGTCGACTTACTTATAAGAGGAGTAACTCTTCTAATAGTTCGTCCATTGAGCCTCACCTGGGGCAGAAATATTAGATTCCAATGCACCATTGCAGGTTTACTGTATCCCTTGGACCTTCAAATAAACGATGAAACACAGAAATTGCATCGATATTGAATACAAAAGGCGAAAAGTCGACTTATTTACAAAAGGAGTAACTCTTCTAGTAGTTCGTGTTTTAGCCTTTCCTGGGACAGCAGTATTATATTCCGATGCACCATTGCAGGTTTACTGTATCCCTTGGACCTTCAAATCAACGATGAAACACAGAAATTGCATCGATATTGAATACAAAAGGCAAAATGTCGACTTATTTATAAGAGGAGTAACTCTTCTAATAGTTCGTGCTTTGAGCCTTTCCTGGGACAGCAGTATTACATTCCGATGCACCATTGCAGGTTTACTGTATCCCTTGGACCTTCAAAACAACGATGAAACACAGAAATTGCAACGATGTTGAATTCAAAAGGCAATATGTCGACATATTTATTTATAGGAGTAACTCTTCTAATAGTTCGTGCTTTTAGCCTTTCCTGGGACAGCAGTATTAGATTCCGATGCACCATTGCAGGTTTACTGTATCCCTTGGACCTTCAAATCAACGTTGGAACACAGAAATTGCATCGATATTGAATACAAAAAGCAAAATGTCGACTTATTTATAAGAGGTGTAACTCTTCTGACAGTTCGTGGTTTGAGCCTTTTCTGGGGCAGCAGCATTAGATTCCGATGCACCATTGCAGGTTGACTGTATCCCTTGTACCTTCAAATCAACGATGAAACACATAAATTGCATCGATATTGAATACAAAAGGCAAAATGTCGACTTATTTGCAAAAGGAGTAACTCTTCTAATAGTTCGTGCTTTGCCCCTTTCCTGGGACAGCAATATTAGATTCCGGAGCACCATTGCAGGTTTACTGTATCCCTTGGACCTTCAAATCAACGTTGGAACACAGAAATTGCATCGATATTGAATACAAAAAGCAAAATGTCGACTTATTTATAAGAGGAGTAACTCTTCTAATAGTACGTGCTTTGAGCCTTTCCTGGGACAGCAGTATTAGATTCCGATGCACCATTGCAGGTTTACTGTATGCCTTGGAACTTCAACTCAACGATGAAAGACAGAAAATGCATCGATATTGAATACAAAAGGCAAAATCTCGACTTATTTATAAGAGGAGTAACTCTTCTAAAAGTTCGTGCTATTAGCCTTTCCTGGGACAGCAGTATTAGATTCCGATGCACCATTGCAGGTTAACTGAATCCCTTGGACCTTCAAATCAACGATGAAACACAGAAATTGCATCGACATTGAATACAAAAAGCAAAATGTCGACTTGTTTATAAGAGGAGTAACTCTTCTAATAGTACGTGATTTGAGCCTTTCGTTGGGACAGCAATATTAGATTCCGGAGCACCATCGCAGGTTTTCTGTATCCCTTGGACCTTCAAATCAACGATGAAACACAGAAATTGCATCGATATTGAATACAAAAAGCAAAATGTCGACTTATTTATAAGAGGAGTAACTCTTCCAATAGTACGTGCTTTGAGCCTTTCCTGTGACAGCAGTATTAGATTCCGATGCACCATTGCAGGTTTACTGTATCCCTTGGACCTTCAAATCAACGATGAAACACAGAAATTGCATCGACATTGAATACAAAAGCCAAAATGTCAACTTATTTATAAGTGGAGTAACTCTTCTAATAGTTCGTGTTTGAGCCTTTCCCGGGACAGCAGTATTAGATTCCGATGCACCATTGCATTTTTACTGTATCCCTTGGACCTTCAACTCAACGATGAAACACAGAAATTGCATCGATATTGAATACAAAAGGCAAAATGTCGACTTATTTACAAGAGGAGTAACTCTTCATATAGTTCCTGTTTTGAGCCTTTCCTGGGACAGCAGTGTTAGATTCCGATGCGCCATTGCAGGTTTACTGTATCCCTTGGACCTTCAAATCAACGATGAAACACAGAAATTATATCGATATTGAATACAAAATGCAAAATGTCGACTTATTTATAAGAGGAGTAACTCTTCTAATAGTTCGTGCTTTGAGCCTCTCCTGGGGCAGCAGTATTAGATTCCGATGCACCATTGCAGGTTTACTGTATCCCTAGGACCTTCAAATAAACGATGGAACACAGAAATTGCATCGATATTGAATACAAAAGGCAAAAAGTCGACTTATTTACAAGAGGAGTAACTCTTCTAATAGTTCGTGCTTTTAGCCTTTCCTGGGACAGCAGTATTATATTCCGATGCACCATTGCAGGTTTACTGTATCTCTTGGACCTTCAACTCAACGATGAAACACAGAAATTGCATCGATAATGAATACAAATGCAAAATGTCGACTTATTTATATGAGGAGCAACTCTTCTAATAGTTCGTGCTTTGAGCCCTTCCTGGGACAGCAGTATTAGATTCCGATGCACCATTGCAGGTTTACTGTATACCTTGGACCTTCAAATCAACGATGAAACACAGAAATTGCATCGTGTTGAATACAAAAGGCAAAATGTCCACTTATTTACAAGAGGAGTAACTCTTCTAATAGTTCCTGTTTTGCGCCTTTCCTGGGACAGCAGTGTTAGATTCCGATGCACCATTGCAGGATTACTGTATCCCTTGGACCTTCAAATCAACGAGGAAACACAGAAATTGCATCGATATTGAATACAAAAAGCATAATGTCGACATATTTACAAGAGGTGCAACTCTTCTAATAGTTCGAATTTTTAGCCTTTCCTGGGACAGCAGTATTAGATTCCGATGCACCATTGCAGGTTAACTGAATTCCTTGGACCTTCAAATCAACGATGAAACACAGAAATTGCATCGATGTTGAATACAAAAGTCAAAGTGTCGACTTATTTGCAAAAGGAGTAACACTTCAAATAGTTCGTGCTTTGACCCTTTCCTGGGACAGCAATATTAGATTCCGAAGCACCATTGCAGGTTTACTGTATCCCTTGGACCGTCAAATCAACGATGAAACACAGAAATTGCATCGATATTGAATACAAAAAGCAAAATGCCGACTTATTTATAAGAGGAGTAACTCTTCTAATAGTTCGTGCTTTGAGCCTTTCCAGGGACAGCAGTATTAGATTCCGATGCACCATTGCAGGTTTACTGTATGCCTTGGACCTTCAACTCAACGATGAAAGACAGAAAATGCATCGATATTGAATACAAAAGGCAAAATGTCGACTTATTTATAAGAGGAGTAACTCTTCTAAGAGTTCGTGCTTTTAGACTTTCCTGGGACAGCAGTATTAGATTCCGATGCACCATTGCAGGTTAACTGAATTCCTTGGACCTTCAACTCAACGATGAAAGACAGAAAATGCATCGATATTGAATACAAAAGGCAAAATGTCGTATTATTTGTAAGAGGAGTAACTCTTGTAATAGTTCGTGATTTGAGCCTTTCCTGGGAAAGCAGTATTAGATTCCGATGCACCATTGCAGGTTTACTGTATCCCTTGTGACTTCAAATCAACGATGAAACACAGAAATTGCATCGATGTTGTATACAAACGGCAAAATGTCGACTTATTTATAAGAGGAGTAACTCTTCTAATAGTTCGTGCTTTGAGCCTTTCCTGGGAAAGCAGTATTAGATTCCGATGCACCATTGCAGGTTTACTGTATCCCTTGTGACTTCAAATCAACGATGAAACACAGAAATTGCATCGATGTTGTATACAAACGGCAAAATGTCGACTTATTTATAAGAGGAGTAACTCTTCTAATAGTTCGTGCTTTTAGACTTTCCTGGGACAGCAGTATTAGATTCCGATGCACCATTGCAGGTTAACTGAATTCCTTGGACCTTCAACTCAACGATGAAAGACAGAAAATGCATCGATATTGAATACAAAAGGCAAAATGTCGACTTATTTACAAGAGGAGTAACTCTTCTAATAGTTCCTGTTTTGAGCCTTTCCTGGGACAGCAGTGTTAGATTCCGATGCACCATTGCAGGTTTACTGTATCCCTTGGACCTTCAAATCAACGATGAAACACAGAAATTTTATCGATATTGAATACAAAAGGAAAATGTCGACTTATTTGTAAGAGGAGTAACTCTTCTAATAGTTCGTGATTTGAGCCTTTCCTGGGAAAGCAGTATTAGATTCCGATGCACCATTGCAGGTTTACTGTATCGCTTGTGACTTCAAATCAACGATGAAACACAGAAATTGCATCGATGTTGTATGCCAACGGCAAAATGTCGACTTATTTATAAGAGGAGTAACTCTTCTAATAGTTCGTGCTTTGAGCCTTTCCTGGGACAGCAGAATTAGATTCCGATGCACCATTGCAGGTTAACTGAATTCCTTGGACCTTCAAATCAACGATGAAACACAGAAATTGCATCGATGTTGAATACAAAAGTCAAAGTGTCGACATATTTATAAGAGGAGTAACTCTTCTAATAGTTCGCGCTTTGAGCCTTTCCTGGGACAGCAGTATTAGATTCCGATGCTCCATTGCAGGTTTACTGTATCCCTTGGACCTTCAAATCAACGATGAAACACAGAAATTGCATCGATATTGAATACAAGAAGCATAATGTCGACTTATTTACAAGAGGTGCAACTCTTCTAATAGTTCGAATTTTTAGCCTTTCCTGGGACAGCAGTATTAGATTCCGATGCACCATTGCAGGTTTACTGTATCCCTTGGACCTTCAAATCAACGAAGAAACACAGAAATTTCATCGACATTGAATACAAAAGCCAAAATGTCAACTTATTTATAAGTGGAGTTACTCTTCTAATAGTTCGTGTTTGAGCCTTTCCTGGGACAGCAGTATTAGATTCTGATGCACCATTGCAGGTTTACTGTATCCCCTGGACCTTCAACTCAACGATGAAACACAGAAATTGCATCGATATTGAATACAAAAGGCAAAATGTCGACTTCTTTATAAGAGGAGTAACTCTTCTAATAGTTCGTGCTTTGAGCCTTTCCTGGGACAGCAGTATTAGATTCCGATGCACCATTGCAGGTTTACTGAATACCTTGGACCTTCAAATCAACGATGAAACACAGAAATTGCATCGATTATGAATACAAAAAGCAAAATGTCGTATTATTTGTAAGAGGAGTAACTCTTGTAATAGTTCGTGATTTGAGCCTTTCCTGGGAAAGCAGTATTAGATTCCGATGCACCATTGCAGGTTTACTGTATCCCTTGTGACTTCAAATCAACGATGAAACACTGAAATTGCATCGATGTTGTATACAAACGGCAAAATGTCGACTTATTTATAAGAGGAGTAACTCTTCTAATAGTTCGTGCTTTGAGCCTTTCCTGGGACAGCAGAATTAGATTCCGATGCACCATTGCAGGTTAACTGAATTCCTTGGACCTTCAAATCAACGATGAAACACAGAAATTGCATCGATGTTGAATACAAAAGTCAAAGTGTCGACATATTTATAAGAGGAGTAACTCTTCTAATAGTTCGCGTTTTGAGCCTTTCCTGGGACAGCAGTATTAGATTCCGATGCTCCATTGCAGGTTTACTGTATCCCTTGGACCTTCAAATCAACGATGAAACACAGAAATTGCATCGATATTGAATACAAGAAGCATAATGTCGACTTATTTACAAGAGGTGCAACTCTTCTAATAGTTCGAATTTTTAGCCTTTCCTGGGACAGCAGTATTAGATTCCGATGCACCATTGCAGGTTTACTGTATCCCTTGGACCTTCAAATCAACGAAGAAACACAGAAATTTCATCGACATTGAATACAAAAGCCAAAATGTCAACTTATTTATAAGTGGAGTTACTCTTCTAATAGTTCGTGTTTGAGCCTTTCCTGGGACAGCAGTATTAGATTCTGATGCACCATTGCAGGTTTACTGTATCCCCTGGACCTTCAACTCAACGATGAAACACAGAAATTGCATCGATATTGAATACAAAAGGCAAAATGTCGACTTCTTTATAAGAGGAGTAACTCTTCTAATAGTTCGTGCTTTGAGCCTTTCCTGAGACAGCAGTATTAGATTCCGATGCACCATTGCAGGTTTACTGAATACCTTGGACCTTCAAATCAACGATGAAACACAGAAATTGCATCGATTATGAATACAAAAAGCAAAATGTCGTATTATTTGTAAGAGGAGTAACTCTTGTAATAGTTCGTGATTTGAGCCTTTCCTGGGAAAGCAGTATTAGATTCCGATGCACCATTGCAGGTTTACTGTATCCCTTGTGACTTCAAATCAACGATGAAACACTGAAATTGCATCGATGTTGTATACAAACGGCAAAATGTCGACTTATTTATAAGAGGAGTAACTCTTCTAATAGTTCGTGCTTTGAGCCTTTCCTGGGAAAGCAGTATTAGATTCCGATGCACCATTGCAGGTTTACTGTATCCCTTGTGACTTCAAATCAACGATGAAACACAGAAATTGCATCGATGTTGTATACAACGGCAAAATGTCGACTTATTTATAAGAGGAGTAACTCTTCTAATAGTTCGTGCTTTGAGCCTTTCCTGGGACAGCAGTATTAGATTCCGATGCACCATTGCAAGTTTACTGTATGCCTTGGACCTTCAACGCAACGATGAAAGACAGAAAATGCATCGATATTGAATACAAAAGGCAAAATGTCGACTTATTTATAAGAGGAGTAACTCTTCTAAAAGTTCGTGCTTTTAGCCTTTCCTGGGACAGCAGTATTAGATTCCGATGCACCATTGCAGGTAACCTGAATTCCTTGGACCTTCAAATCAACGATGAAACACAGAAATTGCATCGATGTTGAATACAAAAGTCAAAGTGTCGACTTATTTATAAGAGGAGTAACTCTTCTAATAGTTCGCGCTTTGAGCCTTTACTGGGACAGCAGTATTAGATTCCGATGCTCCATTGCAGGTTTACTGTATCCCTTGGACCTTCAAATCAACGATGAAACACAGAAATTGCATCGATATTGAATACAAGAAGCATAATGTCGACTTATTTACAAGAGGTGCAACTCTTCTAATAGTTCGAAATTTTAGCCTTTCCTGGGACAGCAGTATTAGATTCCGATGCACCATTGCAGGTTTACTGTATCCCTTGGACCTTCAAATCAACGAAGAAACACAGAAATTGCATCGACATTGAATACAAAAGCCAAAATGTCAACTTATTTATAAGTGGAGTCACTCTTCTAATAGTTCGTGTTTGAGCCTTTCCTGGGACAGCAGTATTAGATTCCGATGCACAATTGCAGGTTTACTGTATCCCTTGGACCTTCAACTCAACGATGAAACACAGAAATTGCATCGATATTGAATACAAAAGGCAAAATGTCGACTTCTTTATAAGAGGAGTAACTCCTCCAATAGTTCGTGCTTTGAGCCTTTCCTGGGACAGCAGTATTAGATTCCGATGCACCATTGCAGGTTTACTGTATACCTTGGACCTTCAAATCAACGATGAAACACAGAAATTGCATCGATGTTGAATACAAAAGGCAAAATGTCGACTTATTTACAAGAGGAGTAACTCTTCTAAAAGTTCCTGTTTTGAGCCTTTCCTGGGACAGCAGTGTTAGATTCCGATGCACCATTGCAGGTTTACTGTATCCCTTGGACCTTCAAATCAACGATGAAACACAGAAATTTTATCGATATTGAATACAAAAGGCAAAATGTCGACTTATTTGCAAAAGGAGTAACACTTCAAATAGTTCGTGCTTTGACCCTTTCCTGGGACAGCAATATTAGATTCCGAAGCACCATTGCAGGTTTACTGTATCCCTTGGACCGTCAAATCAACGATGAAACACAGAAATTGCATCGATATTGAATACAAAAAGCAAAATGCCGACTTATTTATAAGAGGAGTAACTCTTCTAATAGTTCGTGCTTTGAGCCTTTCCAGGGACAGCAGTATTAGATTCCGATGCACCATTGCAGGTTTACTGTATGCCTTGGACCTTCAACTCAACGATGAAAGACAGAAAATGCATCGATATTGAATACAAAAGGCAAAATGTCGACTTATTTATAAGAGGAGTAACTCTTCTAAGAGTTCGTGCTATTAGACTTTCCTGGGACAGCAGTATTAGATTCCGATGCACCATTGCAGGTTAACTGAATTCCTTGGACCTTCAACTCAACGATGAAAGACAGAAAATGCATCGATATTGAATACAAAAGGCAAAATGTCGTATTATTTGTAAGAGGAGTAACTCTTGTAATAGTTCGTGATTTGAGCCTTTCCTGGGAAAGCAGTATTAGATTCCGATGCACCATTGCAGGTTTACTGTATCCCTTGTGACTTCAAATCAACGATGAAACACAGAAATTGCATCGATGTTGTATACAAACGGCAAAATGTCGACTTATTTATAAGAGGAGTAACTCTTCTAATAGTTCGTGCTTTGAGCCTTTCCTGGGAAAGCAGTATTAGATTCCGATGCACCATTGCAGGTTTACTGTATCCCTTGTGACTTCAAATCAACGATGAAACACAGAAATTGCATCGATGTTGTTTACAAACGGCAAAATGTCGACTTATTTATAAGAGGAGTAACTCTTCTAATAGTTCGTGCTTTTAGACTTTCCTGGGACAGCAGTATTAGATTCCGATGCACCATTGCAGGTTAACTGAATTCCTTGGACCTTCAACTCAACGATGAAAGACAGAAAATGCATCGATATTGAATACAAAAGGCAAAATGTCGACTTATTTACAAGAGGAGTAACTCTTCTAATAGTTCCTGTTTTGAGCCTTTCCTGGGACAGCAGTGTTAGATTCCGATGCACCATTGCAGGTTTACTGTATCCCTTGGACCTTCAAATCAACGATGAAACACAGAAATTTTATCGATATTGAATACAAAAGGAAAATGTCGACTTATTTGTAAGAGGAGTAACTCTTCTAATAGTTCGTGATTTGAGCCTTTCCTGGGAAAGCAGTATTAGATTCCGATGCACCATTGCAGGTTTACTGTATCGCTTGTGACTTCAAATCAACGATGAAACACAGAAATTGCATCGATGTTGTATGCCAACGGCAAAATGTCGACTTATTTATAAGAGGAGTAACTCTTCTAATAGTTCGTGCTTTGAGCCTTTCCTGGGACAGCAGTATTAGATTCCGATGCACCATTGCAGGTTAACTGAATTCCTTGGACCTTCAAATCAACGATGAAACACAGAAATTGCATCGATGTTGAATACAAAAGTCAAAGTGTCGACATATTTATAAGAGGAGTAACTCTTCTAATAGTTCGCGCTTTGAGCCTTTCCTGGGACAGCAGTAATAGATTCCGATGCTCCATTGCAGGTTTACTGTATCCCTTGGACCTTCAAATCAACGATGAAACACAGAAATTGCATCGATATTGAATACAAGAAGCATAATGTCGACTTATTTACAAGAGGTGCAACTCTTCTAATAGTTCGAATTTTTAGCCTTTCCTGAGACAGCAGTATTAGATTCCGATGCACCATTGCAGGTTTACTGTATCCCTTGGACCTTCAAATCAACGAAGAAACACAGAAATTTCATCGACATTGAATACAAAAGCCAAAATGTCAACTTATTTATAAGTGGAGTTACTCTTCTAATAGTTCGTGTTTGAGCCTTTCCTGGGACAGCAGTATTAGATTCTGATGCACCATTGCAGGTTTACTGTATCCCCTGGACCTTCAACTCAACGATGAAACACAGAAATTGCATCGATATTGAATACAAAAGGCAAAATGTCGACTTCTTTATAAGAGGAGTAACTCTTCTAATAGTTCGTGCTTTGAGCCTTTCCTGGGACAGCAGTATTAGATTCCGATGCACCATTGCAGGTTTACTGAATACCTTGGACCTTCAAATCAACGATGAAACACAGAAATTGCATCGATTATGAATACAAAAAGCAAAATGTCGTATTATTTGTAAGAGGAGTAACTCTTGTAATAGTTCGTGATTTGAGCCTTTCCTGGGAAAGCAGTATTAGATTCCGATGCACCATTGCAGGTTTACTGTATCCCTTGTGACTTCAAATCAACGATGAAACACTGAAATTGCATCGATGTTGTATACAAACGGCAAAATGTCGACTTATTTATAAGAGGAGTAACTCTTCTAATAGTTCGTGCTTTGAGCCTTTCCTGGGAAAGCAGTATTAGATTCCGATGCACCATTGCAGGTTTACTGTATCCCTTGTGACTTCAAATCAACGATGAAACACAGAAATTGCATCGATGTTGTATACAACGTCAAAATGTCGACTTATTTATAAGAGGAGTAACTCTTCTAATAGTTCGTGCTTTGAGCCTTTCCTGGGACAGCAGTATTAGATTCCGATGCACCATTGCAAGTTTACTGTATGCCTTGGACCTTCAACGCAACGATGAAAGACAGAAAATGCATCGATATTGAATACAAAAGGCAAAATGTCGACTTATTTATAAGAGGAGTAACTCTTCTAAAAGTTCGTGCTTTTAGCCTTTCCTGGGACAGCAGTATTAGATTCCGATGCACCATTGCAGGTAACCTGAATTCCTTGGACCTTCAAATCAACGATGAAACACAGAAATTGCATCGATGTTGAATACAAAAGTCAAAGTGTCGACTTATTTATAAGAGGAGTAACTCTTCTAATAGTTCGCGCTTTGAGCCTTTACTGGGACAGCAGTATTAGATTCCGATGCTCCATTGCAGGTTTACTGTATCCCTTGGACCTTCAAATCAACGATGAAACACAGAAATTGCATCGATATTGAATACAAGAAGCATAATGTCGACTTATTTACAAGAGGTGCAACTCTTCTAATAGTTCGAATTTTTAGCCTTTCCTGGGACAGCAGTATTAGATTCCGATGCACCATTGCAGGTTTACTGTATCCCTTGGACCTTCAAATCAACGAAGAAACACAGAAATTGCATCGACATTGAATACAAAAGCCAAAATGTCAACTTATTTATAAGTGGAGTCACTCTTCTAATAGTTCGTGTTTGAGCCTTTCCTGGGACAGCAGTATTAGATTCCGATGCACAATTGCAGGTTTACTGTATCCCTTGGACCTTCAACTCAACGATGAAACACAGAAATTGCATCGATATTGAATACAAAAGGCAAAATGTCGACTTCTTTATAAGAGGAGTAACTCCTCCAATAGTTCGTGCTTTGAGCCTTTCCTGGGACAGCAGTATTAGATTCCGATGCACCATTGCAGGTTTACTGTATACCTTGGACCTTCAAATCAACGATGAAACACAGAAATTGCATCGATGTTGAATACAAAAGGCAAAATGTCGACTTACTTACAAGAGGAGTAACTCTTCTAAAAGTTCCTGTTTTGAGCCTTTCCTGGGACAGCAGTGTTAGATTCCGATGCACCATTGCAGGTTTACTGTATCCCTTGGACCTTCAAATCAACGATGAAACACAGAAATTTTATCGATATTGAATACAAAAGGCAAAATGTCGACTTATTTGTAAGAGGAGTAACTCTTCTAATAGTTCGTGATTTGAGCCTTTCCTGGGACTGCAGTGTTAGATTCCGATGCACCATTGCAGGTTTACTGTATCCCTTGGACCTTCAAATCAACGATGAAACACAGATATTGCATCGATATTGAATACAAAAAGCATAATGTCGACTTATTTACAAGAGGTGCAACTCTTCTAATAGTTCGAAATTTTAGCCTTTCCTGGGACAGCAGTATTAGACTCCGATGCACCATTGCAGGTTAACTGAATTCCTTGGACCTTCAAATCAACGATGAAACACAGAAATTGCATCGATGTTGAATACAAATGTCAAAGTGTCGACTTATTTGCAAAAGGAGTAACTCTTCTAATAGTTCGTGATTTGAGCCTTTCCTGGGACTGCAGTGTTAGATTCCGATGCACCATTGCAGGTTTACTGTATCCCTTGGACGTTCAAATCAACGATGAAACACAGAAATTGCATCGATATTGAATACAAAAAGCATAATGTCGACCTATTTACAAGAGGTGCAACTCTTCTAATAGTTCGAAATTTTAGCCTTTCCTGGGACAGCAGTATTAGATTCCGATGCACCATTGCAGGTTTACTGTATCCCTTGGACCTTCAAATCAACGAAGAAACACAGAAATTGCATCGACATTGAATACAAAAGCCAAAATGTCAACTTATTTATAAGTGGAGTTACTCTTCTAATAGTTCGTGTTTGAGCCTTTCCTGGGACAGCAGTATTAGATTCCGATGCACCATTGCAGGTTTACTGTATCCCCTGGACCTTCAACACAACGATGAAACACTGAAATTGCATCGATATTGAATACAAAAGGCAAAATGTCGACTTCTTTATAAGAGGAGTAACTCTTCTAATAGTTCGTGCTTTGAGCCTTTCCTGGGACAGCAGTATTAGATTCCGATGCACCATTGCAGGTTTACTGTATCCCCTGGACCTTCAACTCAACGATGAAACACAGAAATTGCATCGATATTGAATACAAAAGGCAAAATGTCGACTTCTTTATAAGAGGAGTAACTCTTCTAATAGTTCCTGTTTTGAGCCTTTCCTGGGACAGCAGTGTTAGATTCCGATGCACCATTGCAGGTTTACTGTATCCCTTGGACCTTCAACTCAACGATGAAACACAGAAATTTTATCGATATTGAATACAAAAGGCAAAATGTCGACTTATTTGTAAGAGGAGTAACTCTTCTAATAGTTCGTGATTTGAGCCTTTCCTGGGACTGCAGTGTTAGATTCCGATGCACCTTTGCAGGTTTACTGTATCCCTTGGACCTTCAAATCAACGATGAAACACAGAAATTGCATCGATATTGAATACAAAAAGCAAAATGTCGACTTATTTATAAGAGGAGTAACTCTTCTAATAGTTCGTGCTTTGACCCTTTCCTGGGACAGCAATATTAGATTCCGAAGCACCATTGCAGGTTTACTGTATCCCTTGGACCGTCAAATCAACGATGAAACACAGAAATTGCATCGATATTGAATACAAAAAGCAAAATGCCGACTTATTTATAAGAGGAGTAACTCTTCTAATAGTTCGTGCTTTGAGCCTTTCCTGGGACAGCAGTATTAGATTCCGATGCACCATTGCAGGTTTACTGTATGCCTTGGTCCTTCAACTCAACGATGAAAGACAGAAAATGCATCGATATTGAATACAAAAGGCAAAATATCGACTTATTTATAAGAGGAGTAACTCTTCTAAAAGTTCGTGCTTTTAGACTTTCCTGGGACAGCAGTATTAGATTCCGATGCAACATTGCAGGTTAACTGAATTCCTTGGACCTTCAACTCAACGATGAAAGACAGAAAATGCATCGATATTGAATACAAAAGGAAAAATGTCGACCTATTTATAAGAGGAGTAACTCTTCTAAAAGTTCGTGCTTTTAGACTTTCCTGGGACAGCAGTATTAGATTCCGATGCACCATTGCAGGTTAACTGAATTCCTTGGACCTTCAACTCAACGATGAAAGACAGAAAATGCATCGATATTGAATACAAAAGGCAAAATATCGACTTATTTACAAGAGGAGTAACTCTTCTAATAGTTCCTGTTTTGAGCCTTTCCTGGGACAGCAGTGTTAGATTCCGATGCACCATTGCAGGTTTACTGTATCCCTTGGACCTTCAAATCAACGATGAAACACAGAAATTTTATCGATATTGAATACAAAAGGCAAAATGTCGACTTATTTGTAAGAGGAGTAACTCTTCTAATAGTTCGTGATTTGAGCCTTTCCTGGGACTGCAGTGTTAGATTCCGATGCACCTTTGCAGGTTTACTGTATCCCTTGGACCTTCAAATCAACGATGAAACACAGAAATTGCATCGATATTGAATACAAAAAGCAAAATGTCGACTTATTTATAAGAGGAGTAACTCTTCTAATAGTTCGTGCTTTGACCCTTTCCTGGGACAGCAATATTAGATTCCGAAGCACCATTGCAGGTTTACTGTATCCCTTGGACCGTCAAATCAACGATGAAACACAGAAATTGCATCGATGTTGAATACAAAAGGCAAAATGTCGACTTATTTACAAGAGGAGTAACTCTTCTAATAGTTCCTGTTTTGAGCCTTTCCTGGGACAGCAGTGTTAGATTCCGATGCACCATTGCAGGTTTACTGTATCCCTTGGACCTTCAAATCAACGATGAAACACGGAAATTTTATCGATACTGAATACAAAAGGCAAAATGTCGACTTATTTGTAAGATTAGTAACTCTTCTAATAGTTCGTGCTTTGAGCCTTTCCTGGGACAGCAGTATTAGATTCCGATGCACCATTGCAGGTTTACTGTATGCCTTGGACCTTCAACTCAACGATGAAAGACAGAAAATGCATCGATATTGAATACAAAAGGCAAAATGTCGACTTCTTTATAAGAGGAGTAACTCTTCTAATAGTTCGTGCTTTGAGCCTTTCCTGGGACAGCAGTATTAGATTCCGATGCACCATTGCAGGTTTACTGTATCCCCTGGACCTTCAACACAACGATGAAACACAGAAATTGCATCGATATTGAATACAAAAGGCAAAATGTCGACTTCTTTATAAGAGGAGTAACTCTTCTAATAGTTCCTGTTTTGAGCCTTTCCTGGGACAGCAGTGTTAGATTCCGATGCACCATTGCAGGTTTACTGTATC
This sequence comes from Schistocerca cancellata, assembly GCF_023864275.1. Lineage (NCBI taxonomy): Eukaryota > Metazoa > Arthropoda > Insecta > Orthoptera > Acrididae > Schistocerca > Schistocerca cancellata. The sequence continues at coordinate 95,621,968 of NC_064627.1, forward strand.
CCTTGGACCTTCAAATCAACGATGAAACACAGAAATTTTATCGATATTGAATACAAAAGGCAAAATGTCGACTTATTTGTAAGAGGAGTAACTCTTCTAATAGTTCGTGATTTGAGCCTTTCCTGGGACTGCAGTGTTAGATTCCGATGCACCTTTGCAGGTTTACTGTATCCCTTGGACCTTCAAATCAACGATGAAACACAGAAATTGCATCGATATTGAATACAAAAAGCAAAATGTCGACTTATTTATAAGAGGAGTAACTCTTCTAATAGTTCGTGCTTTGACCCTTTCCTGGGACAGCAATATTAGATTCCGAAGCACCATTGCAGGTTTACTGTATCCCTTGGACCGTCAAATCAACGATGAAACACAGAAATTGCATCGATATTGAATACAAAAGGCAAAATGTCGTATTATTTGTAAGAGGAGTAACTCTTGTAATAGTTCGTGATTTGAGCCTTTCCTGGGAAAGCAGTATTAGATTCCGATGCACCATTGCAGGTTTACTGTATCCCTTGTGACTTCAAATCAACGATGAAACACAGAAATTGCATCGATGTTGTATACAAACGGCAAAATGTCGACTTATTTATAAGAGGAGTAACTCTTCTAATAGTTCGTGCTTTGAGCCTTTCCTGGGAAAGCAGTATTAGATTCCGATGCACCATTGCAGGTTTACTGTATCCCTTGTGACTTCAAATCAACGATGAAACACAGAAATTGCATCGATGTTGTATACAAACGGCAAAATGTCGACTTATTTATAAGAGGAGTAACTCTTCTAATAGTTCGTGCTTTTAGACTTTCCTGGGACAGCAGTATTAGATTCCGATGCACCATTGCAGGTTAACTGAATTCCTTGGACCTTCAACTCAACGATGAAAGACAGAAAATGCATCGATATTGAATACAAAAGGCAAAATGTCGACTTATTTACAAGAGGAGTAACTCTTCTAATAGTTCCTGTTTTGAGCCTTTCCTGGGACAGCAGTGTTAGATTCCGATGCACCATTGCAGGTTTACTGTATCCCTTGGACCTTCAAATCAACGATGAAACACAGAAATTTTATCGATATTGAATACAAAAGGAAAATATCGACTTATTTGTAAGAGGAGTAACTCTTCTAATAGTTCGTGATTTGAGCCTTTCCTGGGAAAGCAGTATTAGATTCCGATGCACCATTGCAGGTTTACTGTATCGCTTGTGACTTCAAATCAACGATGAAACACAGAAATTGCATCGATGTTGTATGCCAACGGCAAAATGTCGACTTATTTATAAGAGGAGTAACTCTTCTAATAGTTCGTGCTTTGAGCCTTTCCTGGGACAGCAGTATTAGATTCCGATGCACCATTGCAGGTTAACTGAATTCCTTGGACCTTCAAATCAACGATGAAACACAGAAATTGCATCGATGTTGAATACAAAAGTCAAAGTGTCGACATATTTATAAGAGGAGTAACTCTTCTAATAGTTCGCGCTTTGAGCCTTTCCTGGGACAGCAGTATTAGATTCCGATGCTCCATTGCAGGTTTACTGTATCCCTTGGACCTTCAAATCAACGATGAAACACAGAAATTGCATCGATATTGAATACAAGAAGCATAATGTCGACTTATTTACAAGAGGTGCAACTCTTCTAATAGTTCGAATTTTTAGCCTTTCCTGGGACAGCAGTATTAGATTCCGATGCACCATTGCAGGTTTACTGTATCCCTTGGAACTTCAAATCAACGAAGAAACACAGAAATTTCATCGACATTGAATACAAAAGCCAAAATGTCAACTTATTTATAAGTGGAGTTACTCTTCTAATAGTTCGTGTTTGAGCCTTTCCTGGGACAGCAGTATTAGATTCTGATGCACCATTGCAGGTTTACTGTATCCCCTGGACCTTCAACTCAACGATGAAACACAGAAATTGCATCGATATTGAATACAAAAGGCAAAATGTCGACTTCTTTATAAGAGGAGTAACTCTTCTAATAGTTCGTGTTTTGAGCCTTTCCTGGGACAGCAGTATTAGATTCCGATGCACCATTGCAGGTTTACTGAATACCTTGGACCTTCAAATCAACGATGAAACACAGAAATTGCATCGATTATGAATACAAAAAGCAAAATGTCGTATTATTTGTAAGAGGAGTAACTCTTGTAATAGTTCGTGATTTGAGCCTTTCCTGGGAAAGCAGTATTAGATTCCGATGCACCATTGCAGGTTTACTGTATCCCTTGTGACTTCAAATCAACGATGAAACACTGAAATTGCATCGATGTTGTATACAAACGGCAAAATGTCGACTTATTTATAAGAGGAGTAACTCTTCTAATAGTTCGTGCTTTGAGCCTTTCCTGGGAAAGCAGTATTAGATTCCGATGCACCATTGCAGGTTTACTGTATCCCTTGTGACTTCAAATCAACGATGAAACACAGAAATTGCATCGATGTTGTATACAACGGCAAAATGTCGACTTATTTATAAGAGGAGTAACTCTTCTAATAGTTCGTGCTTTGAGCCTTTCCTGGGACAGCAGTATTAGATTCCGATGCACCATTGCAAGTTTACTGTATGCCTTGGACCTTCAACGCAACGATGAAAGACAGAAAATGCATCGATATTGAATACAAAAGGCAAAATGTCGACTTATTTATAAGAGGAGTAACTCTTCTAAAAGTTCGTGCTTTTAGCCTTTCCTGGGACAGCAGTATTAGATTCCGATGCACCATTGCAGGTAACCTGAATTCCTTGGACCTTCAAATCAACGATGAAACACAGAAATTGCATCGATGTTGAATACAAAAGTCAAAGTGTCGACTTATTTATAAGAGGAGTAACTCTTCTAATAGTTCGCGCTTTGAGCCTTTACTGGGACAGCAGTATTAGATTCCGATGCTCCATTGCAGGTTTACTGTATCCCTTGGACCTTCAAATCAACGATGAAACACAGAAATTGCATCGATATTGAATACAAGAAGCATAATGTCGACTTATTTACAAGAGGTGCAACTCTTCTAATAGTTCGAATTTTTAGCCTTTCCTGGGACAGCAGTATTAGATTCCGATGCACCATTGCAGGTTTACTGTATCCCTTGGACCTTCAAATCAACGAAGAAACACAGAAATTGCATCGACATTGAATACAAAAGCCAAAATGTCAACTTATTTATAAGTGGAGTCACTCTTCTAATAGTTCGTGTTTGAGCCTTTCCTGGGACAGCAGTATTAGATTCCGATGCACAATTGCAGGTTTACTGTATCCCTTGGACCTTCAACTCAACGATGAAACACAGAAATTGCATCGATATTGAATACAAAAGGCAAAATGTCGACTTCTTTATAAGAGGAGTAACTCCTCCAATAGTTCGTGCTTTGAGCCTTTCCTGGGACAGCAGTATTAGATTCCGATGCACCATTGCAGGTTTACTGTATACCTTGGACCTTCAAATCAACGATGAAACACAGAAATTGCATCGATGTTGAATACAAAAGGCAAAATGTCGACTTATTTACAAGAGGAGTAACTCTTCTAAAAGTTCCTGTTTTGAGCCTTTCCTGGGACAGCAGTGTTAGATTCCGATGCACCATTGCAGGTTTACTGTATCCCTTGGACCTTCAAATCAACGATGAAACACAGAAATTTTATCGATATTGAATACAAAAGGCAAAATGTCGACTTATTAGTAAGAGGAGTAACTCTTCTAATAGTTCGTGATTTGAGCCTTTCCTGGGACTGCAGTGTTAGATTCCGATGCACCATTGCAGGTTTACTGTATCCCTTGGACCTTCAAATCAACGATGAAACACAGATATTGCATCGATATTGAATACAAAAAGCATAATGTCGACTTATTTACAAGAGGTGCAACTCTTCTAATAGTTCGAAATTTTAGCCTTTCCTGGGACAGCAGTATTAGATTCCGATGCACCATTGCAGGTTATCTGAATTCCTTGGACCTTCAAATCAACGATGAAACACAGAAATTGCATCGATGTTGAATACAAAAGTCAAAGTGTCGACTTATTTGCAAAAGGAGTAACTCTTCTAATAGTTCGTGATTTGAGCCTTTCCTGGGACTGCAGTGTTAGATTCCGATGCACCGTTGCAGGTTTACTATATCCCTTGGACGTTCAAATCAACGATGAAACACAGAAATTGCATCGATATTGAATACAAAAAGCATAATGTCGACTTATTTACAAGAGGTGCAACTCTTCTAATAGTTCGAAATTTTAGCCTTTCCTGGGACAGCAGTATTAGATTCCGATGCACCATTGCAGGTTTACTGTATCCCTTGGACCTTCAAATCAACGAAGAAACACAGAAATTGCATCGACATTGAATACAAAAGCCAAAATGTCAACTTATTTATAAGTGGAGTTACTCTTCTAATAGTTCGTGTTTGAGCCTTTCCTGGGACAGCAGTATTAGATTCCGATGCACCATTGCAGGTTTACTGTATCCCCTGGACCTTCAACTCAACGATGAAACACTGAAATTGCATCGATATTGAATACAAAAGGCAAAATGTCGACTTCTTTATAAGAGGAGTAACTCTTCTAATAGTTCGTGCTTTGAGCCTTTCCTGGGACAGCAGTATTAGATTCCGATGCACCATTGCAGGTTTACTGTATCCCCTGGACCTTCAACTCAACGATGAAACACAGAAATTGCATCGATATTGAATACAAAAGGCAAAATGTCGACTTCTTTATAAGAGGAGTAACTCTTCTAATAGTTCCTGTTTTGAGCCTTTCCTGGGACAGCAGTGTTAGATTCCGATGCACCATTGCAGGTTTACTGTATCCCTTGGACCTTCAAATCAACGATGAAACACAGAAATTTTATCGATATTGAATACAAAAGGCAAAATGTCGACTTATTTGTAAGAGGAGTAACTCTTCTAATAGTTCGTGATTTGAGCCTTTCCTGGGACTGCAGTGTTAGATTCCGATGCACCTTTGCAGGTTTACTGTAATCCTTGGACCTTCAAATCAACGATGAAACACAGAAATTGCATCGATATTGAATACAAAAAGCAAAATGTCGACTTATTTATAAGAGGAGTAACTCTTCTAATAGTTCGTGCTTTGACCCTTTCCTGGGACAGCAATATTAGATTCCGAAGCACCATTGCAGGTTTACTGTATCCCTTGGACCGTCAAATCAACGATGAAACACAGAAATTGCATCGATATTGAATACAAAAAGCAAAATGCCGACTTATTTATAAGAGGAGTAACTCTTCTAATAGTTCGTGCTTTGAGCCTTTCCTGGGACAGCAGTATTAGATTCCGATGCACCATTGCAGGTTTACTGTATGCCTTGGTCCTTCAACTCAACGATGAAAGACAGAAAATGCATCGATATTGAATACAAAAGGCAAAATGTCGACTTATTTATAAGAGGAGTAACTCTTCTAAAAGTTCGTGCTTTTAGACTTTCCTGGGACAGCAGTATTAGATTCCGATGCAACATTGCAGGTTAACTGAATTCCTTGGACCTTCAACTCAACGATGAAAGACAGAAAATGCATCGATATTGAATACAAAAGGAAAAATGTCGACCTATTTATAAGAGGAGTAACTCTTCTAAAAGTTCGTGCTTTTAGACTTTCCTGGGACAGCAGTATTAGATTCCGATGCACCATTGCAGGTTAACTGAATTCCTTGGACCTTCAACTCAACGATGAAAGACAGAAAATGCATCGATATTGAATACAAAAGGCAAAATATCGACTTATTTACAAGAGGAGTAACTCTTCTAATAGTTCCTGTTTTGAGCCTTTCCTGGGACAGCAGTGTTAGATTCCGATGCACCATTGCAGGTTTACTGTATCCCTTGGACCTTCAAATCAACGATGAAACACAGAAATTTTATCGATATTGAATACAAAAGGCAAAATGTCGACTTCATTATAAGAGGAGTAACTCTTCTAATAGTTCGTGCTTTGACCCTTTCCTGGGACAGCAATATTAGATTCCGAAGCACCATTGCAGGTTTACTGTATCCCTTGGACCGTCAAATCAACGATGAAACACAGAAATTGCATCGATGTTGAATACAAAAGGCAAAATGTCGACTTATTTACAAGAGGAGTAACTCTTCTAATAGTTCCTGTTTTGGGCCTTTCCTGGGACAGCAGTGTTAGATTCCGATGCACCATTGCAGGTTTACTGTATCCCTTGGACCTTCAAATCAACGATGAAACACGGAAATTTTATCGATACTGAATACAAAAGGCAAAATGTCGACTTATTTGTAAGATTAGTAACTCTTCTAATAGTTCGTGCTTTGAGCCTTTCCTGGGACAGCAGTATTAGATTCCGATGCACCATTGCAGGTTTACTGTATGCCTTGGACCTTCAACTCAACGATGAAAGACAGAAAATGCATCGATATTGAATACAAAAGGCAAAATGTCGACTTCTTTATAAGAGGAGTAACTCTTCTAATAGTTCGTGCTTTGAGCCTTTCCTGGGACAGCAGTATTAGATTCCGATGCACCATTGCAGGTTTACTGTATCCCCTGGACCTTCAACTCAACGATGAAACACAGAAATTGCATCGATATTGAATACAAAAGGCAAAATGTCGACTTCTTTATAAGAGGAGTAACTCTTCTAATAGTTCCTGTTTTGAGCCTTTCCTGGGACAGCAGTGTTAGATTCCGATGCACCATTGCAGGTTTACTGTATCCCTTGGACCTTCAAATCAACGATGAAACACAGAAATTTTATCGATATTGAATACAAAAGGCAAAATGTCGACTTATTTGTAAGAGGAGTAACTCTTCTAATAGTTCGTGATTTGAGCCTTTCCTGGGACTGCAGTGTTAGATTCCGATGCACCTTTGCAGGTTTACTGTATCCCTTGGACCTTCAAATCAACGATGAAACACAGAAATTGCATCGATATTGAATACAAAAAGCAAAATGTCGACTTATTTATAAGAGGAGTAACTCTTCTAATAGTTCGTGCTTTGACCCTTTCCTGGGACAGCAATATTAGATTCCGAAGCACCATTGCAGGTTTACTGTATCCCTTGGACCGTCAAATCAACGATGAAACACAGAAATTGCATCGATATTGAATACAAAAGGCAAAATGTCGTATTATTTGTAAGAGGAGTAACTCTTGTAATAGTTCGTGATTTGAGCCTTTCCTGGGAAAGCAGTATTAGATTCCGATGCACCATTGCAGGTTTACTGTATCCCTTGTGACTTCAAATCAACGATGAAACACAGAAATTGCATCGATGTTGTATACAAACGGCAAAATGTCGACTTATTTATAAGAGGAGTAACTCTTCTAATAGTTCGTGCTTTGAGCCTTTCCTGGGAAAGCAGTATTAGATTCCGATGCACCATTGCAGGTTTACTGTATCCCTTGTGACTTCAAATCAACGATGAAACACAGAAATTGCATCGATGTTGTATACAAACGGCAAAATGTCGACTTATTTATAAGAGGAGTAACTCTTCTAATAGTTCGTGCTTTTAGACTTTCCTGGGACAGCAGTATTAGATTCCGATGCACCATTGCAGGTTAACTGAATTCCTTGGACCTTCAACTCAACGATGAAAGACAGAAAATGCATCGATATTGAATACAAAAGGCAAAATGTCGACTTATTTACAAGAGGAGTAACTCTTCTAATAGTTCCTGTTTTGAGCCTTTCCTGGGACAGCAGTGTTAGATTCCGATGCACCATTGCAGGTTTACTGTATCCCTTGGACCTTCAAATCAACGATGAAACACAGAAATTTTATCGATATTGAATACAAAAGGAAAATATCGACTTATTTGTAAGAGGAGTAACTCTTCTAATAGTTCGTGATTTGAGCCTTTCCTGGGAAAGCAGTATTAGATTCCGATGCACCATTGCAGGTTTACTGTATCGCTTGTGACTTCAAATCAACGATGAAACACAGAAATTGCATCGATGTTGTATGCCAACGGCAAAATGTCGACTTATTTATAAGAGGAGTAACTCTTCTAATAGTTCGTGCTTTGAGCCTTTCCTGGGACAGCAGTATTAGATTCCGATGCACCATTGCAGGTTAACTGAATTCCTTGGACCTTCAAATCAACGATGAAACACAGAAATTGCATCGATGTTGAATACAAAAGTCAAAGTGTCGACATATTTATAAGAGGAGTAACTCTTCTAATAGTTCGCGCTTTGAGCCTTTCCTGGGACAGCAGTATTAGATTCCGATGCTCCATTGCAGGTTTACTGTATCCCTTGGACCTTCAAATCAACGATGAAACACAGAAATTGCATCGATATTGAATACAAGAAGCATAATGTCGACTTATTTACAAGAGGTGCAACTCTTCTAATAGTTCGAATTTTTAGCCTTTCCTGGGACAGCAGTATTAGATTCCGATGCACCATTGCAGGTTTACTGTATCCCTTGGACCTTCAAATCAACGAAGAAACACAGAAATTTCATCGACATTGAATACAAAAGCCAAAATGTCAACTTATTTATAAGTGGAGTTACTCTTCTAATAGTTCGTGTTTGAGCCTTTCCTGGGACAGCAGTATTAGATTCTGATGCACCATTGCAGGTTTACTGTATCCCCTGGACCTTCAACTCAACGATGAAACACAGAAATTGCATCGATATTGAATACAAAAGGCAAAATGTCGACTTCTTTATAAGAGGAGTAACTCTTCTAATAGTTCGTGTTTTGAGCCTTTCCTGGGACAGCAGTATTAGATTCCGATGCACCATTGCAGGTTTACTGAATACCTTGGACCTTCAAATCAACGATGAAACACAGAAATTGCATCGATTATGAATACAAAAAGCAAAATGTCGTATTATTTGTAAGAGGAGTAACTCTTGTAATAGTTCGTGATTTGAGCCTTTCCTGGGAAAGCAGTATTAGATTCCGATGCACCATTGCAGGTTTACTGTATCCCTTGTGACTTCAAATCAACGATGAAACACTGAAATTGCATCGATGTTGTATACAAACGGCAAAATGTCGACTTATTTATAAGAGGAGTAACTCTTCTAATAGTTCGTGCTTTGAGCCTTTCCTGGGAAAGCAGTATTAGATTCCGATGCACCATTGCAGGTTTACTGTATCCCTTGTGACTTCAAATCAACGATGAAACACAGAAATTGCATCGATGTTGTATACAACGGCAAAATGTCGACTTATTTATAAGAGGAGTAACTCTTCTAATAGTTCGTGCTTTGAGCCTTTCCTGGGACAGCAGTATTAGATTCCGATGCACCATTGCAAGTTTACTGTATGCCTTGGACCTTCAACGCAACGATGAAAGACAGAAAATGCATCGATATTGAATACAAAAGGCAAAATGTCGACTTATTTATAAGAGGAGTAACTCTTCTAAAAGTTCGTGCTTTTAGCCTTTCCTGGGACAGCAGTATTAGATTCCGATGCACCATTGCAGGTAACCTGAATTCCTTGGACCTTCAAATCAACGATGAAACACAGAAATTGCATCGATGTTGAATACAAAAGTCAAAGTGTCGACTTATTTATAAGAGGAGTAACTCTTCTAATAGTTCGCGCTTTGAGCCTTTACTGGGACAGCAGTATTAGATTCCGATGCTCCATTGCAGGTTTACTGTATCCCTTGGACCTTCAAATCAACGATGAAACACAGAAATTGCATCGATATTGAATACAAGAAGCATAATGTCGACTTATTTACAAGAGGTGCAACTCTTCTAATAGTTCGAATTTTTAGCCTTTCCTGGGACAGCAGTATTAGATTCCGATGCACCATTGCAGGTTTACTGTATCCCTTGGACCTTCAAATCAACGAAGAAACACAGAAATTGCATCGACATTGAATACAAAAGCCAAAATGTCAACTTATTTATAAGTGGAGTCACTCTTCTAATAGTTCGTGTTTGAGCCTTTCCTGGGACAGCAGTATTAGATTCCGATGCACAATTGCAGGTTTACTGTATCCCTTGGACCTTCAACTCAACGATGAAACACAGAAATTGCATCGATATTGAATACAAAAGGCAAAATGTCGACTTCTTTATAAGAGTAGTAACTCCTCCAATAGTTCGTGCTTTGAGCCTTTCCTGGGACAGCAGTATTAGATTCCGATGCACCATTGCAGGTTTACTGTATACCTTGGACCTTCAAATCAACGATGAAACACAGAAATTGCATCGATGTTGAATACAAAAGGCAAAATGTCGACTTATTTACAAGAGGAGTAACTCTTCTAAAAGTTCCTGTTTTGAGCCTTTCCTGGGACAGCAGTGTTAGATTCCGATGCACCATTGCAGGTTTACTGTATCCCTTGGACCTTCAAATCAACGATGAAACACAGAAATTTTATCGATATTGAATACAAAAGGCAAAATGTCGACTTATTTGTAAGAGGATTAACTCTTCTAATAGTTCGTGATTTGAGCCTTTCCTGGGACTGCAGTGTTAGATTCCGATGCACCATTGCAGGTTTACTGTATCCCTTGGACCTTCAAATCAACGATGAAACACAGATATTGCATCGATATTGAATACAAAAAGCATAATGTCGACTTATTTACAAGAGGTGCAACTCTTCTAATAGTTCGAAATTTTAGCCTTTCCTGGGACAGCAGTATTAGATTCCGATGCACCATTGCAGGTTAACTGAATTCCTTGGACCTTCAAATCAACGATGAAACACAGAAATTGCATCGATGTTGAATACAAAAGTCAAAGTGTCGACTTATTTGCAAAAGGAGTAACTCTTCTAATAGTTCGTGATTTGAGCCTTTCCTGGGACTGCAGTGTTAGATTCCGATGCACCATTGCAGGTTTACTGTATCCCTTGGACGTTCAAATCAACGATGAAACACAGAAATTGCATCGATATTGAATACAAAAAGCATAATGTCGACTTATTTACAAGAGGTGCAACTCTTCTAATAGTTCGAAATTTTAGCCTTTCCTGGGACAGCAGTATTAGATTCCGATGCACCATTGCAGGTTTACTGTATCCCTTGGACCTTCAAATCAACGAAGAAACACAGAAATTGCATCGACATTGAATACAAAAGCCAAAATGTCAACTTATTTATAAGTGGAGTTACTCTTCTAATAGTTCGTGTTTGAGCCTTTCCTGGGACAGCAGTATTAGATTCCGATGCACCATTGCAGGTTTACTGTATCCCCTGGACCTTCAACTCAACGATGAAACACTGAAATTGCATCGATATTGAATACAAAAGGCAAAATGTCGACTTCTTTATAAGAGGAGTAACTCTTCTAATAGTTCGTGCTTTGAGCCTTTCCTGGGACAGCAGTATTAGATTCCGATGCACCATTGCAGGTTTACTGTATCCCCTGGACCTTCAACTCAACGATGAAACACAGAAATTGCATCGATATTGAATACAAAAGGCAAAATGTCGACTTCTTTATAAGAGGAGTAACTCTTCTAATAGTTCCTGTTTTGAGCCTTTCCTGGGACAGCAGTGTTAGATTCCGATGCACCATTGCAGGTTTACTGTATCCCTTGGACCTTCAAATCAACGATGAAACACAGAAATTTTATCGATATTGAATACAAAAGGCAAAATGTCGACTTATTTGTAAGAGGAGTAACTCTTCTAATAGTTCGTGATTTGAGCCTTTCCTGGGACTGCAGTGTTAGATTCCGATGCACCTTTGCAGGTTTACTGTAATCCTTGGACCTTCAAATCAACGATGAAACACAGAAATTGCATCGATATTGAATACAAAAAGCAAAATGTCGACTTATTTATAAGAGGAGTAACTCTTCTAATAGTTCGTGCTTTGACCCTTTCCTGGGACAGCAATATTAGATTCCGAAGCACCATTGCAGGTTTACTGTATCCCTTGGACCGTCAAATCAACGATGAAACACAGAAATTGCATCGATATTGAATACAAAAAGCAAAATGCCGACTTATTTATAAGAGGAGTAACTCTTCTAATAGTTCGTGCTTTGAGCCTTTCCTGGGACAGCAGTATTAGATTCCGATGCACCATTGCAGGTTTACTGTATGCCTTGGTCCTTCAACTCAACGATGAAAGACAGAAAATGCATCGATATTGAATACAAAAGGCAAAATGTCGACTTATTTATAAGAGGAGTAACTCTTCTAAAAGTTCGTGCTTTTAGACTTTCCTGGGACAGCAGTATTAGATTCCGATGCAACATTGCAGGTTAACTGAATTCCTTGGACCTTCAACTCAACGATGAAAGACAGAAAATGCATCGATATTGAATACAAAAGGAAAAATGTCGACCTATTTATAAGAGGAGTAACTCTTCTAAAAGTTCGTGCTTTTAGACTTTCCTGGGACAGCAGTATTAGATTCCGATGCACCATTGCAGGTTAACTGAATTCCTTGGACCTTCAACTCAACGATGAAAGACAGAAAATGCATCGATATTGAATACAAAAGGCAAAATATCGACTTATTTACAAGAGGAGTAACTCTTCTAATAGTTCCTGTTTTGAGCCTTTCCTGGGACAGCAGTGTTAGATTCCGATGCACCATTGCAGGTTTACTGTATCCCTTGGACCTTCAAATCAACGATGAAACACAGAAATTTTATCGATATTGAATACAAAAGGCAAAATGTCGACTTATTTGTAAGAGGAGTAACTCTTCTAATAGTTCGTGATTTGAGCCTTTCCTGGGACTGCAGTGTTAGATTCCGATGCACCTTTGCAGGTTTACTGTATCCCTTGGACCTTCAAATCAACGATGAAACACAGAAATTGCATCGATATTGAATACAAAAAGCAAAATGTCGACTTATTTATAAGAGGAGTAACTCTTCTAATAGTTCGTGCTTTGACCCTTTCCTGGGACAGCAATATTAGATTCCGAAGCACCATTGCAGGTTTACTGTATCCCTTGGTCCGTCAAATCAACGATGAAACACAGAAATTGCATCGATGTTGAATACAAAAGGCAAAATGTCGACTTATTTACAAGAGGAGTAACTCTTCTAATAGTTCCTGTTTTGAGCCTTTCCTGGGACAGCAGTGTTAGATTCCGATGCACCATTGCAGGTTTACTGTATCCCTTGGACCTTCAAATCAACGATGAAACACGGAAATTTTATCGATACTGAATACAAAAGGCAAAATGTCGACTTATTTGTAAGATTAGTAACTCTTCTAATAGTTCGTGCTTTGAGCCTTTCCTGGGACAGCAGTATTAGATTCCGATGCACCATTGCAGGTTTACTGTATGCCTTGGACCTTCAACTCAACGATGAAAGACAGAAAATGCATCGATATTGAATACAAAAGGCAAAATGTCGACTTCTTTATAAGAGGAGTAACTCTTCTAATAGTTCGTGCTTTGAGCCTTTCCTGGGACAGCAGTATTAGATTCCGATGCACCATTGCAGGTTTACTGTATCCCCTGGACCTTCAACTCAACGATGAAACACAGAAATTGCATCGATATTGAATACAAAAGGCAAAATGTCGACTTCTTTATAAGAGGAGTAACTCTTCTAATAGTTCCTGTTTTGAGCCTTTCCTGGGACAGCAGTGTTAGATTCCGATGCACCATTGCAGGTTTACTGTATCCCTTGGACCTTCAAATCAACGATGAAACACAGAAATTTTATCGATATTGAATACAAAAGGCAAAATGTCGACTTATTTGTAAGAGGAGTAACTCTTCTAATAGTTCGTGATTTGAGCCTTTCCTGGGACTGCAGTGTTAGATTCCGATGCACCTTTGCAGGTTTACTGTATCCCTTGGACCTTCAAATCAACGATGAAACACAGAAATTGCATCGATATTGAATACAAAAAGCAAAATGTCGACTTATTTATAAGAGGAGTAACTCTTCTAATAGTTCGTGCTTTGACCCTTTCCTGGGACAGCAATATTAGATTCCGAAGCACCATTGCAGGTTTACTGTATCCCTTAGACCGTCAAATCAACGATGAAACACAGAAATTGCATCGATATTGAATACAAAAAGCAAAATGCCGACTTATTTATAAGAGGAGTAACTCTTCTAATAGTTCGTGCTTTGAGCCTTTCCTGAGACAGCAGTATTAGATTCCGATGCACCATTGCAGGTTTACTGTATGCCTTGGACCTTCAACTCAACGATGAAAGACAGAAAATGCATCGATATTGAATACAAAAGGCAAAATGTCGACTTATTTATAAGAGGAGTAACTCTTCTAAAAGTTCGTGCTTTTAGACTTTCCTGGGACAGCAGTATTAGATTCCGATGCAACATTGCAGGTTAACTGAATTCCTTGGACCTTCAACTCAACGATGAAAGACAGAAAATGCATCGATATTGAATACAAAAGGAAAAATGTCGACCTATTTATAAGAGGAGTAACTCTTCTAAAAGTTCGTGCTTTTAGACTTTCCTGGGACAGCAGTATTAGATTCCGATGCACCATTGCAGGTTAACTGAATTCCTTGGACCTTCAACTCAACGATGAAAGACAGAAAATGCATCGATATTGAATACAAAAGGCAAAATATCGACTTATTTACAAGAGGAGTAACTCTTCTAATAGTTCCTGTTTTGAGCCTTTCCTGGGACAGCAGTGTTAGATTCCGATGCACCATTGCAGGTTTACTGTATCCCTTGGACCTTCAAATCAACGATGAAACACAGAAATTTTATCGATATTGAATACAAAAGGCAAAATGTCGACTTATTTGTAAGAGGAGTAACTCTTCTAATAGTTCGTGATTTGAGCCTTTCCTGGGACTGCAGTGTTAGATTCCGATGCACCATTGCAGGTTTACTGTATGCCTTGGACCTTCAAATCAACGATGAAACACAGAAATTGCATCGACATTGAATACAAAAAGCATAATTTCGACTTGTTTATAAGAGGAGTAACTCTTCTAATAGTACGTGATTTGAGCCTTTCGTTGGGACAGCAATATTAGATTCCGGAGCACCATCGCAGGTTTACTGTATCCCTTGGACCTTCAAATCAACGATGAAACACAGAAATTGCATCGATATTGAATACAAAAAGCAAAATGTCGACTTATTTATAAGAGGAGTAACTCTTCCAATAGTACGTGCTTTGAGCCTTTCCTGGGACAGCAGTATTAGATTCCGATGCACCATTGCAGGTTTACTGTATCCCTTGGACCTTCAAATCAACGATGAAACACAGAAATTGCATCGACATTGAATACAAAAGCCAAAATGTCAACTTATTTATAAGTGGAGTAACTCTTCTAATAGTTCGTGTTTGAGCCTTTCCCGGGACAGCAGTATTAGATTCCGATGCACCATTGCATTTTTACTGTATCCCTTGGACCTTCAACTCAACGATGAAACACAGAAATTGCATCGATATTGAATACAAAAGGCAAAATGTCGACTTATTTACAAGAGGAGTAACACTTCATATAGTTCCTGTTTTGAGCCTTTCCTGGGACAGCAGTGTTAGATTCCGATGCACCATTGCAGGTTTACTGTATCCCTTGGACCTTCAAATCAACGATGAAACACAGAAATTATATCGATATTGAATACAAAATGCAAAATGTCGACTTATTTATAAGAGGAGTAACTCTTCTAATAGTTCGTGCTTTGAGCCTCTCCTGGGGCAGCAGAATTAGATTCCGATGCACCATTGCAGGTTTACTGTATCCCTTGGACCGTCAAATCAACGATGAAACACAGAAATTGCATCGATATTGAATACAAAAAGCAAAATGCCGACTTATTTATAAGAGGAGTAACTCTTCTAATAGTTCGTGCTTTGAGCCTTTCCTGGGACAGCAGTATTAGATTCCGATGCACCATTGCAGGTTTACTGTATGCCTTGGACCTTCAACTCAACGATGAAAGACAGAAAATGCATCGATATTGAATACAAAAGGCAAAATGTCGACTTATTTATAAGAGGAGTAACTCTTCTAAAAGTTCGTGCTTTTAGACTTTCCTGGGACAGCAGTATTAGATTCCGATGCACCATTGCAGGTTAACTGAATTCCTTGGACCTTCAACTCAACGATGAAAGACAGAAAATGCATCGATATTGAATACAAAAGGAAAAATGTCGACTTATTTATAAGAGGAGTAACTCTTCTAAAAGTTCGTGCTTTTAGACTTTCCTGGGACAGCAGTATTAGATTCCGATGCACCATTGCAGGTTAACTGAATTCCTTGGACCTTCAACTCAACGATGAAAGACAGAAAATGCATCGATATTGAATACAAAAGGCAAAATATCGACTTATTTACAAGAGGAGTAACTCTTCTAATAGTTCCTGTTTTGAGCCTTTCCTGGGACAGCAGTGTTAGATTCCGATGCACCATTGCAGGTTTACTGTATCCCTTGGACCTTCAAATCAACGATGAAACACAGAAATTTTATCGATATTGAATACAAAAGGCAAAATGTCGACTTATTTGTAAGAGGAGTAACTCTTCTAATAGTTCGTGATTTGAGCCTTTCCTGGGACTGCAGTGTTAGATTCCGATGCACCTTTGCAGGTTTACTGTATCCCTTGGACCTTCAAATCAACGATGAAACACAGAAATTGCATCGATATTGAATACAAAAAGCAAAATGTCGACTTATTTATAAGAGGAGTAACTCTTCCAATAGTACGTGCTTTGAGCCTTTCCTGGGACAGCAGTATTAGATTCCGATGCACCATTGCAGGTTTACTGTATCCCTTGGACCTTCAAATCAACGATGAAACACAGAAATTGCATCGACATTGAATACAAAAGCCAAAATGTCAACTTATTTATAAGTGGAGTAACTCTTCTAATAGTTCGTGTTTGAGCCTTTCCCGGGACAGCAGTATTAGATTCCGATGCACCATTGCATTTTTACTGTATCCCTTGGACCTTCAACTCAACGATGAAACACAGAAATTGCATCGATATTGAATACAAAAGGCAAAATGTCGACTTATTTACAAGAGGAGTAACTCTTCATATAGTTCCTGTTTTGAGCCTTTCCTGGGACAGCAGTGTTAGATTCCGATGCACCATTGCAGGTTTACTGTATCCCTTGGACCTTCAAATCAACGATGAAACACAGAAATTATATCGATATTGAATACAAAATGCAAAATGTCGACTTATTTATAAGAGGAGTAACTCTTCTAATAGTTCGTGCTTTGAGCCTCTCCTGGGGCAGCAGTATTAGATTCCGATGCACCATTGCAGGTTTACTGTATCCCTAGGACCTTCAAATAAACGATGGAACACAGAAATTGCATCGATATTGAATACAAAAGGCAAAAAGTCGACTTATTTACAAGAGGAGTAACTCTTCTAATAGTTCGTGCTTTTAGCCTTTCCTGGGACAGCAGTATTATATTCCGATGCACCACTGCAGGTTTACTGTATCTCTTGGACCTTCAACTCAACGATGAAACACAGAAATTGCATCGATAATGAATACAAATGCAAAATGTCGACTTATTTATATGAGGAGCAACTCTTCTAATAGTTCGTGCTTTGAGCCCTTCCTGGGACAGCAGTATTAGATTCCGATGCACCATTGCAGGTTTACTGTATACCTTGGACCTTCAAATCAACGATGAAACACAGAAATTGCATCGTGTTGAATACAAAAGGCAAAATGTCCACTTATTTACAAGAGGAGTAACTCTTCTAATAGTTCCTGTTTTGAGCCTTTCCTGGGACAGCAGTGTTAGATTCCGATGCACCATTGCAGGATTACTGTATCCCTTGGACTTTCAAATCAACGAGGAAACACAGAAATTGCATCGATATTGAATACAAAAAGCATAATGTCGACTTATTTACAAGAGGTGCATCTCTTCTAATAGTTCGAATTTTTAGCCTTTCCTGGGACAGCAGTATTAGATTCCGATGCACCATTGCAGGTTAACTGAATTCCTTGGACCTTCAAATCAACGATGAAACACAGAAATTGCATCGATGTTGAATACAAAAGTCAAAGTGTCGACTTATTTGCAAAAGGAGTAACACTTCAAATAGTTCGTGCTTTGACCCTTTCCTGGGACAGCAATATTAGATTCCGAAGCACCATTGCAGGTTTACTGTATCCCTTGGACCGTCAAATCAACGATGAAACACAGAAATTGCATCGATATTGAATACAAAAAGCAAAATGCCGACTTATTTATAAGAGGAGTAACTCTTCTAATAGTTCGTGCTTTGAGCCTTTCCTGGGACAGCAGTATTAGATTCCGATGCACCATTGCAGGTTTACTGTATGCCTTGGACCTTCAACTCAACGATGAAAGACAGAAAATGCATCGATATTGAATACAAAAGGCAAAATGTCGACTTATTTATAAGAGGAGTAACTCTTCTAAAAGTTCGTGCTTTTAGACTTTCCTGGGACAGCAGTATTAGATTCCGAAGCACCATTGCAGGTTAACTGAATTCCTTGGACCTTCAACTCAACGATGAAAGACAGAAAATGCATCGATATTGAATACAAAAAGCAAAATGTCGACTTATTTACAAGAGGAGTAACTCTTCTAATAGTTCCTGTTTTGAGCCTTTCCTGGGACAGCAGTGTTAGATTCCGATGCACCATTGCAGGTTTACTGTATCCCTTGGACCTTCAAATCAACGATGAAACACAGAAATTTTATCGATATTGAATACTAAAGGAAAATGTCGACTTATTTGTAAGAGGAGTAACTCTTCTAATAGTTCGTGATTTGAGCCTTTCCTGGGAAAGCTGTATTAGATTCCGATGCACCATTGCAGGTTTACTGTATCGCTTGTGACTTCAAATCAACGATGAAACACAGAAATTGCATCGATGTTGTATGCAAACGGCAAAATGTCGACTTATTTATAAGAGGAGTAACTCTTCTAATAGTTCGTGCTTTGAGCCTTTCCTGGGACAGCAGTATTAGATTCCGATGCACCATTGCAGGTTAACTGAATTCCTTGGACCTTCAAATCAACGATGAAACAGAGAAATTGCATCGATGTTGAATACAAAAGTCAAAGTGTCGACTTATTTATAAGAGGAGTAACTCTTCTAATAGTTCGCGCTTTGAGCCTTTCCTGGGACAGCAGTATTAGATTCCGATGCTCCATTGCAGGTTTACTGTATCCCTTGGACCTTCAAATCAACGATGAAACACAGAAATTGCATCGATATTGAGTACAAGAAGCATAATGTCGACTTATTTACAAGAGGTGCAACTCTTCTAATAGTTCGAATTTTTAGCCTTTCCTGGGACAGCAGTATTAGATTCCGATGCACCATTGCAGGTTTACTGTATCCCTTGGACCTTCAAATCAACGAAGAAACACAGAAATTTCATCGACATTGAATACAAAGGCCAAAATGTCAACTTATTTATAAGTGGAGTTACTCTTCTAATAGTTCGTGTTTGAGCCTTTCCTGGGACAGCAGTATTAGATTCTGATGCACCATTGCAGGTTTACTGTATCCCCTGGACCTTCAACTCAACGATGAAACACAGAAATTGCATCGATATTGAATACAAAAGGCAAAATGTCGACTTCTTTATAAGAGGAGTAACTCTTCTAATACTTCGTGCTTTGAGCCTTTCCTGGGACAGCAGTATTAGATTCCGATGCACCATTGCAGGTTTACTGAATACCTTGGACCTTCAAATCAACGATGAAACACAGAAATTGCATCGATGTTGAATACAAAAGGCAAAATGTCGTATTATTTGTAAGAGGAGTAACTCTTGTAATAGTTCGTGATTTGAGCCTTTCCTGGGAAAGCAGTATTAGATTCCGATGCACCATTGCAGGTTTACTGTATCCCTTGTGACTTCAAATCAACGATGAAACACAGAAATTGCATCGATGTTGTATACAAACGGCAAAATGTCGACTTATTTATAAGAGGAGTAGCTCTTCTAATAGTTCGTGCTTTGAGCCTTTCCTGGGAAAGCAGTATTAGATTCCGATGCACCATTGCAGGTTTACTGTATCCCTTGTGACTTCAAATCAACGATGAAACACAGAAATTGCATCGATGTTGTATACAAACGGCAAAATGTCAACTTATTTATAAGAGGAGTAACTCTTCTAATAGTTCGTGCTTTGACCCTTTCCTGGGACAGCAATATTAGATTCCGAAACACCATTGCAGGTTTACTGTATCCCTTGGACCGTCAAATCAACGATGAAACACAGAAATTGCATCGATATTGAATACAAAAAGCAAAATGCCGACTTATTTATAAGAGGAGTAACTCTTCTAATAGTTCGTGCTTTGAGCCTTTCCTGGGACAGCAGTATTAGATTCCGATGCACCATTGCAGGTTTACTGTATGCCTTGGGCCTTCAACTCAACGATGAAAGACAGAAAATGCATCGATATTGAATACAAAAGGCAAAATGTCGACTTATTTATAAGAGGAGTAACTCTTCTAAAAGTTCGTGCTTTTAGACTTTCCTGGGACAGCAGTATTAGATTCCGATGCACCATTGCAGGTTAACTGAATTCCTTGGACCTTCAACTCAACGATGAAAGACAGAAAATGCATCGATATTGAATACAAAAGGCAAAATGTCGACTTATTTACAAGAGGAGTAACTCTTCTAATAGTTCCTGTTTTGAGCCTTTCCTGGGACAGCAGTGTTAGATTCCGATGCACCATTGCAGGTTTACTGTATCCCTTGGACCTTCAAATCAACGATGAAACACAGAAATTTTATCGATATTGAATACAAAAGGAAAATGTCGACTTATTTGTAAGAGGAGTAACTCTTCTAATAGTTCGTGATTTGAGCCTTTCCTGGGAAAGCTGTATTAGATTCCGATGCACCATCGCAGGTTTACTGTATCGCTTGTGACTTCAAATCAACGATGAAACACAGAAATTGCATCGATGTTGTATGCAAACGGCAAAATGTCGACTTATTTATAAGAGGAGTAACTCTTCTAATAGTTCGTGCTTTGAGCCTTTCCTGGGACAGCAGTATTAGATTCCGATGCACCATTGCAGGTTAACTGAATTCCTTGGACCTTCAAATCAACGATGAAACACAGAAATTGCATCGATGTTGAATACAAAAGTCAAAGTGTCGACTTATTTATAAGAGGAGTAACTCTTCTAATAGTTCGCGCTTTGAGCCTTTCCTGGGACAGCAGTATTAGATTCCGATGCTCCATTGCAGGTTTACTGTATCCCTTGGACCTTCAAATCAACGATGAAACACACAAATTGCATCGATATTGAATACAAGAAGCATAATGTCGACTTATTTACAAGAGGAGTAACTCTTCTAATAGTTCGAATTTTAGCCTTTCCTGGGACAGCAGTATTAGATTCCGATGCACCATTGCAGGTTTACTGTATCCCTTGGACCTTCAAATCAACGAAGAAACACAGAAATTTCATCGACATTGAATACAAAAGCCAAAATGTCAACTTATTTATAAGTGGAGTTACTCTTCTAATAGTTCGTGTTTGAGCCTTTCCTGGGACAGCAGTATTAGATTCTGATGCACCATTGCAGGTTTACTGTATCCCCTGGACCTTCAACTCAACGATGAAACACAGAAATTGCATCGATATTGAATACAAAAGGCAAAATGTCGACTTCTTTATAAGAGGAGTAACTCTTCTAATAGTTCGTGCTTTGAGCCTTTCCTGGGACAGCAGTATTAGATTCCGATGCACCATTGCAGGTTTACTGAATACCTTGGACCTTCAAATCAACGATGAAACACAGAAATTGCATCGATGTTGAATACAAAAGGCAAAATGTCGTATTATTTGTAAGAGGAGTAACTCTTGTAATAGTTCGTGATTTGAGCCTTTCCTGGGAAAGCAGTATTAGTTTCCGATGCACCATTGCAGGTTTACTGTATCCCTTGTGACTTCAAATCAACGATGAAACACAGATATTGCATCGATGTTGTATACAAACGGCAAAATGTCGACTTATTTATAAGAGGAGTAACTCTTCTAATAGTTCGTGCTTTGAGCCTTTCCTGGGAAAGCAGTATTAGATTCCGATGCACTATTGCAGGTTTACTGTATCCCTTGAGACTTCACATCAACGATGAAACACAGAAATTGCATCGATGTTGTATACAAACGGCAAAATGTCAACTTATTTATAAGAGGAGTAACTCTTCTAATAGTTCGTGCTTTGAGCCTTTCCTGGGACAGCAGTATTAGATTCCGATGCACCATTGCAGGTTTACTGTATGCCTTGGACCTTCAACTCAACGATGAAAGACAGAAAATGCATCGATATTGAATACAAAAGGCAAAATGTCGACTTATTTATAAGAGGAGTAACTCTTCTAAAAGTTCGTGCTTTTAGCCTTTCCTGGGACAGCAGTATTAGATTCCGATGCACCATTGCAGGTAACCTGAATTCCTTGGACCTTCAAATCAACGATGAAACACAGAAATTGCATCGATGTTGAATACAAAAGTCAAAGTGTCGACTTATTTATAAGAGGAGTAACTCTTCTAATAGTTCGCGCTTTGAGCCTTTACTGGGACAGCAGTATTAGATTCCGATGCTCCATTGCAGGTTTACTGTATCCCTTGGACCTTCAAATCAACGATGAATCACAGAAATTGCATCGATATTGAATACAAGAAGCATAATGTCGACTTATTTACAAGAGGTGCAACTCTTCTAATAGTTCGAATTTTTAGCCTTTCCTGGGACAGCAGTATTAGATTCCGATGCACCATTGCAGGTTTACTGTATCCCTTGGACCTTCAAATCAACGAAGAAACACAGAAATTGCATCGACATTGAATACAAAAGCAAAATGTCAACTTATTTATAAGTGGAGTCACTCTTCTAATAGTTCGTGTTTGAGCCTTTCCTGGGACAGCAGTATTAGATTCCGATGCACAATTGCAGGTTTACTGTATCCCTTGGACCTTCAACTCAACGATGAAACACAGAAATTGCATCGATATTGAATACAAAAGGCAAAATGTCGACTTCTTTATAAGAGGAGTAACTCCTCTAATAGTTCGTGCTTTGAGCCTTTCCTGGGACAGCAGTATTAGATTCCGATGCACCATTGCAGGCTTACTGTATCCCTTGGACCTTCAAATCAACGATGAAACACAGAAATTGCATCGATGTTGAATACAAAAGGCAAAATGTCGACTTATTTACAAGAGGAGTAACTCTTCTAAAAGTTCCTGTTTTGAGCCTTTCCTGGGACAGCAGTGTTAGATTCCGATGCACCATTGCAGGTTTACTGTATCCCTTGGACCTTCAAATCAACGATGAAACACAGAAATTTTATCGATATTGAATACAAAAGGCAAAATGACGACTTATTTGTAAGAGGAGTAACTCTTCTAATAGTTCGTGGTTTGAGCCTTTCCTGGGACTGCAGTGTTAGATTCCGATGCACCATTGCAGGTTTACTGTATCCCTTGGACCTTCAAATCAACGATGAAACACAGTTATTGCATCGATATTGAATACAAAAAGCATAATGTCGACTTATTTACAAGAGGTGCAACTCTTCTAATAGTTCGAAATTTTAGCCTTTCCTGGGACAGCAGTATTAGATTCCGATGCACCATTGCAGGTTAACTGAATTCCTTGGACCTTCAAATCAACGATGAAACACAGAAATTGCATCGATGTTGAATACAAAAGTCAAAGTGTCGACTTATTTGCAAAAGGAGTAACTCTTCTAATAGTTCGTGATTTGAGCCTTTCCTGGGACTGCAGTGTTAGATTCCGATGCACCATTGCAGGTTTACTGTATCCCTTGGACCTTCAAATCAACGATGAAACACAGAAATTGCATCGATATTGAATACAAAAAGCATAATGTCGACTTATTTACAAGGGGTGCAACTCTTCTAATAGTTCGAAATTTTAGCCTTTCCTGGGACAGCAGTATTAGATTCCGATGCACCATTGCAGGTTTACTGTATCCCTTGGACCTTCAAATCAACGAAGAAACACAGAAATTGCATCGACATTGAATACAAAAGCCAAAATGTCAACTTATTTATAAGTGGAGTTACTCTTCTAATAGTTCGTGTTTGAGCCTTTCCTGGGACAGCAGTATTAGATTCCGATGCACCATTGCAGGTTTACTCTATCCCCTGGACCTTCAACTCAACGATGAAACACAGAAATTGCATCGATATTGAATACAAAAGGCAAAATGTCGACTTCTTTATAAGAGGAGTAACTCTTCTAATAGTTCGTGCTTTGAGCCTTTCCTGGGACAGCAGTATTAGATTCCGATGCACCATTGCAGGTTTACTGTATACCTTGGACCTTCAAATCAACGATGAAACACAGAAATTGCATCGATGTTGAATACAAAAGGCAAAATGTCGACTTACTTACAAGAGGAGTAACTCTTCTAATAGTTCCTGTTTTGAGCCATTCCTGGGACAGCAGTGTTAGATTCCGATGCACCATTGCAGGTTTACTGTATCCCTTGGACCTTCAAATCAACGATGAAACACAGAAATTTTATCGATATCGAATACAAAAGGCAAAATGTCGACTTATTTGTAAGAGGAGTAACTCTTCTAATAGTTCGTGATTTGAGCCTTTCCTGGGGCTGCAGTGTTAGATTCCGATGCACCTTTGCAGGTTTACTGTATCCCTTGGACCTTCAAATCAACGATGAAACACAGAAATTGCATCGATATTGAATACAAAAAGCAAAATGTCGACTTATTTATAAGAGGAGTAACTCTTCTAATAGTTCGTGCTTTGACCCTTTCCTGGGACAGCAATATTAGATTCCGAAGCACCATTGCAGGTTTACTGTATCCCTTGGACCGTCAAATCAACGATGAAACACAGAAATTGCATCGATATTGAATACAAAAAGCAAAATGCCGACTTATTTATAAGAGGAGTAACTCTTCTAATAGTTCGTGCTTTGAGCCTTTCCTGGGACAGCAGTATTAGATTCCGATGCACCATTGCAGGTTTACTGTATGCCTTGGACCTTAAACTCAACGATGAAAGACAGAAAATGCATCGATATTGAATACAAAAGGCAAAATGTCGACTTATTTATAAGAGGAGTAACTCTTCTAAAAGTTCGTGCTTTTAAACTTTCCTGGGACAGCAGTATTAGATTCCGATGCACCATTGCAGGTTAACTGAATTCCTTGGACCTTCAACTCAACGATGAAAACCAGAAAATGCAACGATATTGAATACAAAAGGCAAAATGTCGACTTATTTATAAGAGGAGTAACTCTTCTAAAAGTTCGTGCTTTTAGACTTTCCTGGGACAGCAGTATTAGATTCCGATGCACCATTGCAGGTTAACTGAATTCCTTGGACCTTCAACTCAACGATGAAAGACAGAAAATGCATCGATATTGAATACAAAAGGCAAAATGTCGACTTATTTACAAGAGGAGTAACTCTTCTAATAGTTCCTGTTTTGAGCCTTTCCTGGGACAGCAGTGTTAGATTCCGATGCACCATTGCAGGTTTACTGTATCCCTTGTCCTTCAAATCAACGATGAAACACAGAAATTTTATCGATATTGAATACAAAAGGCAAAATGTCGACTTATTTGTAAGAGGAGTAACTCTTCTAATAGTTCATGATTTGAGCCTTTCTTGGGACTGCAGTGTTAGATTCCGATGCACCTTTGCAGGTTTACTGTATCCCTTGGACCTTCAAATCAACGATGAAACACAGAAATTGCATCGATATTGAATACAAAAAGCAGAATGTCGACTTATTTATAAGAGGAGTAACTCTTCTAATAGTTCGTGCTTTGACCCTTTCCTGGGACAGCAATATTAGATTCCGAAGCACCATTGCAGGTTTACTGTATCCCTTGGACCGTCAAATCAACGATGAAACACAGAAATTGCATCGATGTTGAATACAAAAGGCAAAATGTCGACTTATTTACAAGAGGAGTAACTCTTCTAATAGTCCCAGTTTTGAGCCTTTCCTGGGACAGCAGTGTTAGATTCCGATGCACCATTGCAGGTTTACTGTATCCCTTGGACGTTCAAATCAACGATGAAACACAGAAATTTTATCGATATTGAATACAAAAGGCAAAATGTCGACTTATTTGTAAGAGGAGTAACTCTTCTAATAGTTCGTGCTTTGAGCCTTTCCTGGGACAGCAGTATTAGATTCCGATGCACCATTGCAGGTTAACTGAATTCCTTGGACCTTCAACTCAACGATGAAAGACAGAAAATGCATCGATATTGAATACAAAAGGCAAAATGTCGACTTATTTACAAGAGGAGTAACTTTTCTAATAGTTCCTGTTTTGAGCCTTTCCTTGGACAGCAGTGTTAGATTCCGATGCACCATTGCAGGATAACTGTATCCCTTGGACCTTCAAATCAACGATGAAACACAGAAATTTTATCGATGTTGAATACAAAAGGAAAATGTCGACTTATTTGTAAGAGGAGTAACTCTTCTAATAGTTCGTGATTTGAGCCTTTCCTGGGAAAGCAGTATTAGATTCCGATGCACCATTGCAGGTTTACTGTATCGCTTGTGACTTCAAATCAACGATGAAACACAGAAATTGCATCGATGTTGTATGCAAACGGCAAAATGTCGGCTTATTTATAAGAGGAGTAACTCTTCTAATAGTTCGTGCTTTGAGCCTTTCCTGGGACAGCAGTATTAGATTCCGATGCACCATTGCAGGTTTACTGTATCCCTTGGACCTTCAAATCAACGATGAAACACAGAAATTGCATCGATATTGAATACAAAAAGCATAATGTCGACTTATTTACAAGAGGTGCAACTCTTCTAATAGTTCGAAATTTTAGCCTTTCCTGGGACAGCAGTATTAGATTCCGATGCACCATTGCAGGTTTACTGTATCCCTTGGACCTTCAAATCAACGAAGAAACACAGAAATTGCATCGACATTGAATACAAAAGCCAAAATGTCAACTTATTTATAAGTGGAGTTACTCTTCTAATAGTTCGTGTTTGAGCCTTTCCTGGGACAGCAGTATTAGATTCCGATGCACCATTGCAGGTTTACTGTATCCCCTGGACCTTCAACTCAACGATGAAACACAGAAATTGCATCGATATTGAATACAAAAGGCAAAATGTCGACTTCTTTATAAGAGGAGTAACTCTTCTAATAGATTGTGCTTTGAGCCTTTCCTGGGACAGCAGTATTAGATTCCGATGCACCATTGCAGGTTTACTGTATACCTTGGACCTTCAAATCAACGATGAAACACAGAAATTGCATCGATGTTGAATACAAAAGGCAAAATGTCGACTTATTTACAAGAGGAGTAACTCTTCTAATAGTTCCTGTTTTGAGCCTTTCCTAGGACAGCAGTGTTAAATTCCGATGCACCATTGCAGGTTTACGTATCCCTTGGACCTTCAAATCAACGATGAAACACAGAAATTTTATCGATATTGAATACAAAAGGCAAAATGTCGACTTATTTGTAAGAGGAGTAACTCTTCTAATAGTTCGTGATTTGAGCCTTTCCTGGGACTGCAGTGTTAGATTCCGATGCACCTTTGCAGGTTTACTGTATCCCTTGGACCTTCAAATCAACGATGAAACACAGAAATTGCATCGATATTGAATACAAAAAGGAAAATGTCGACTTATTTATAAGAGGAGTAACTCTTCTAATAGTTCGTGCTTTGACCCTTTCCTGGGACAGCAATATTAGATTCCGAAGCACCATTGCAGGTTTACTGTATCCCTTGGACCGTCAAATCAACGATGAAACACAGAAATTGCATCGATGTTGAATACAAAAGGCAAAATGTCGACTTATTTACAAGAGGAGTAACTCTTCTAATAGTTCCTGTTTTGAGCCCTTCCTGGGACAGCAGTGTTAGATTCCGATGCACCATTGCAGGTTTACTGTATCCCTTGGACCTTCAAATCAACGATGAAACACAGAAATTTTATCGATATTGAATACAAAAGGCAAAATGTCGACATATTTGTAAGAGGAGTAACTCTTCTAATAGTTCGTGCTTTGAGCCTTTCCTGGGACAGCAGTATTAGATTCCGATGCACCATTGCAGGTTTACTGTATGCCTTGGACCTTCAACTCAACGATGAAAGACAGAAAATGCATCGATATTGAATACAAAAGGCAAAATGTCGACTTATTTACAAGAGGAGTAACTCTTCTAATAGTTCCTGCTTTGAGCCTTTCCTGGGACAGCAGTGTTAGATTCCGATGCACCATTGCAGGTTTACTGTATCCCTTGGACCTTCAAATCAACGATGAAACACAGAAATTTTATCGATATTGAATACAAAAGGAAAATGTCGACTTATTTGTAAGAGGAGTAACTCTTCTAATAGTTCGTGATTTGAGCCTTTCCTGGGAAAGCAGTATTAGATTCCGATGCACCATTGCAGGTTTACTGTATCGCTTGTGACTTCAAATCAACGATGAAACACAGAAATTGCATCGATGTTGTATGCAAACGGCAAAATGTCGACTTATTTATAAGAGGAGTAACTCTTCTAATAGGTCGTGCTTTGAGCCTTTCCTGGGACAGCAGTATTAGATTCCGATGCACCATTGCAGGTTAACTGAATTCCTTGGACCTTCAAATCAACGATGAAACACAGAAATTGCATCGATGTTGAATACAAAAGTCAAAGTGTCGACTTATTTATAAGAGGAGTAACTCTTCTAATAGTTCGCGCTTTGAGCCTTTCCTGGGACAGCAGTATTAGATTCCGATGCTCCATTGCAGGTTTACTGTATCCCTTGGACCTTCAAATCAACGATGAAACACAGAAATTGCATCGATATTGAATACAAGAAGCATAATGTCGACTTATTTACAAGAGGTGCAACTCTTCTAATAGTTCGAATTTTTAGCCTTTCCTGGGACAGCAGTATTAGATTCCGATGCACCATTGCAGGTTTACTGTATCCCTTGGACCTTCAAATCAACGAAGAAACACAGAAATTGCATCGACATTGAATACAAAAGCCAAAATGTCAACTTATTTATAAGTGGAGTTACTCTTCTAATAGTTCGTGTTTGAGCCTTTCCTGGGACAGCAGTATTAGATTCTGATGCACCATTGCAGGTTTACTGTATCCCCTGGACCTTCAACTCAACGATGAAACACAGAAATTGCATCGATGTTGAATACAAAAGGCAAAATGTCGACTTCTTTATAAGAGGAGTAACTCTCCTAATAGTTCGTGCTTTGAGCCTTTCCTGGGACAGCAGTATTAGATTCCGATGCACCATTGCAGGTTTACTGTATACCTTGTACCTTCAAATCAACGATGAAACACAGAAATTGCATCGATGTTGAATACAAAAGGCAAAATGTCGTATTATTTGTAAGAGGAGTAACTCTTGTAATAGTTCGTGATTTGAGCCTTTCCTGGGAAAGCAGTATTAGATTCCGATGCACCATTGCAGGTTTACTGTATCCCTTGTGACTTCAAATCAACGATGAAACACAGAAATTGCATCGATGTTGTATACAAACGGCAAAATGTCGACTTATTTGTAAGAGGAGTAACTCTTCTAATAGTTCGTGCTTTGAGCCTTTCCTGGGAAAGCAGTATTAGATTCCGATGCACCATTGCAGGTTTACTGTATCCCCTGTGACTTCAAATCAACGATGAAACACAGAAATTGCATCGATGTTGTATACAAACGGCAAAATGTCGACTTATTTATAAGAGGAGTAACTCTTCTAATAGTTCGTGCTTTGAGCCTTTCCTGGGACAGCAGTATTAGATTCCGATGCACCATTGCAGGTTTACTGTATGCCTTGGACCTTCAACTCAACGATGAAAAACAGAAAATGCATCGATATTGAATACAAAAGGCAAAATGTCGACTTATTTATAAGAGGAGTAACTCTTCTAAAAGTTCGTGCTTTTAGCCTTTCCTGGGACAGCAGTATTAGATTCCGATGCACCATTGCAGGTTAACTGAATTCCTTGGACCTTCAAATCAACGATGAAACACAGTAATTGCATCGATGTTGAATACAAAAGTCAAAGTGTCGACTTATTTATAAGAGGAGTAACTCTTCTAATAGTTCGCGCTTTGAGCCTTTCCTGGGACAGCAGTATTAGATTCCGATGCTCCATTGCAGGTTTACTGAATCCCTTGGACCTTCAAATCAACGATGAAACACAGAAATTGCATCGATATTGAATACAAGAGGCATAATGTCGACTAATTTACAAGAGGTGCAACTCTTCTAATAGTTCGAATTTTTAGCCTTTCCTGGGACAGCAGTATTAGATTCCGATGCACCATTGCAGGTTTACTGTATCCCTTGGACCTTCAAATCAACGAAGAAACACAGAAATTGCATCGACATTGAATACAAAAGCCAAAATGTCAACTTATTTATAAGTGGAGTCACTCTTCTAATAGGTCGTGTTTGAGCCTTTCCTGGGACAGCAGTATTAGATTCCGATGCACAATTGCAGGTTTACTGTATCCCTTGGACCTTCAACTCAACGATGAAACACAGAAATTGCATCGATATTGAATACAAAAGGCAAAATGTCGACTTCTTTATAAGAGGAGTAACTCCTCTAATAGTTCGTGCTTTGAGCCTTTCCTGGGACAGCAGTATTAGATTCCGATGCACCATTGCAGGTTTACTGTATACCTTGGACCTTCAAATCAACGATGAAACACAGAAATTGCATCGATGTTGAATACAAAAGGCAAAATGTCGACTTATTTACAAGAGGAGAAACTCTTCTAAAAGTTCCTGTTTTGAGCCTTTCCTGGGACAGCAGTGTTAGATTCCGATGCACCATTGCAGGTTTACTGTATCCCTTGGACCTTCAAATCAACGATGAAACACAGAAATTTTATCGATATTGAATACAAAAGGCAAAATGTCGACTTATTTGTAAGAGGAGTAACTCTTCTAATAGTTCGTGATTTGAGCCTTTCCTGGGACTGCAGTGTTAGATTCCGATGCACCATTGCAGGTTTACTGTATCCCTTGGACCTTCAAATCAACGATGAAACACAGATATTGCATCGATATTGAATACAAAAAGCATAATGTCGACTTATTTACAAGAGGTGCAACTCTTCTAATAGTTCGAAATTTTAGCCTTTCCTGGGACAGCAGTCTTAGATTCCGATGCACCATTGCAGGTTAACTGAATTCCTTGGACCTTCAAATCAACGATGAAACACAGAAATTGCATCGATGTTGAATACAAAAGTCAAAGTGTCGACTTATTTGCAAAAGGAGTAACTCTTCTAATAGTTCGTGATTTGAGCCTTTCCTGGGACAGCAGTGTTAGATTCCGATGCACCATTGCAGGTTTACTGTATCCCTTGGACCTTCAAATCAACGATGAAACACAGAAATTTTATCGATATTGAATACAAAAGTCAAAATGTCGACTTATTTGTAAGAGGAGTAACTCTTCTAATAGTTCGTGATTTGAGCATTTCCTGGGACTGCAGTGTTAGATTCCGATGCACCTTTGCAGGTTTACTGTATCCCTTGGACCTTCAAATCAAGGATGAAACACAGAAATTGCATCGATATTGAATACAAAAAGCAAAATGTCGACTTATTTATAAGAGGAGTAACTCTTCTAATAGTTCGTGCTTTGACCCTTTCCTGGGACAGCAATATTAGATTCCGAAGCACCATTGCAGGTTTACTGTATCCCTTGGACCGTCAAATCAACGATGAAACACAGAAATTGCATCGATATGAATACAAAAAGCAAAATGCCGACTTATTTATAAGAGGAGTAACTCTTCTAAAAGTTCGTGCTTTTAGACTTTCCTGGGACAGCAGTATTAGATTCCGATGCACCATTGCAGGTTAACTGAATTCCTTGGACCTTCAACTCAACGATGAAAGACAGAAAGTGCATCGATATTGAATACAAAAGGCAAAATGTCGACTTATTTACAAGAGGAGTAACTCTTCTAATAGTTCCTGTTTTGAGCCTTTCCTGGGACAGCAGTGTTAGATTCCGATGCACCATTGCAGGTTTACTGTATCCCTTGGACCTTCAAATCAACGATGAAACACAGAAATTTTATCGATATTGAATACAAAAGGAAAATGTCGACTTATTTGTAAGAGGAGTAACTCTTCTAATAGTTCGTGATTTGAGCCTTTCCTGGGAAAGCAGTATTAGATTCCGATGCACCATTGCAGGTTTACTGTATCGCTTGTGACTTCAAATCAACGATGAAACACAGAAATTGCATCGATGTTGTATGCAAACGGCAAAATGTCGACTTATTTATAAGAGGTGTAACTCTTCTAATAGTTCGTGCTTTGAGCCTTTCCTGGGACAGCAGTATTAGATTCCGATGCACCATTGCAGGTTTACTGTATACCTTGGACCTTCAAATCAACGTTGAAACACAGAAATTGCATCGATGTTGAATACAAAAGGCAAAATGTAGACTTATTTACAAGAGGAGTAACTCTTCTAATAGTTCCTGTTTTGAGCCTTTCCTGGGACAGCAGTGTTAGATTCCGATGCACCATTGCAGGTTTACTGTATCCCTTGGACATTCAAATCAACGATGAAACACAGAAATTTTATCGATATTGAATACAAAAGGCAAAATGTCGACTTATTTGTAAGAGGAGTAACTCTTCTAATAGTTCGTGATCTGAGCCTTTCCTGGGAAAGCAGTATTAGATTCCGATGCACCATTGCAGGTTTACTGTATCCCTTGTGACTTCAAATCAACGATGAAACACAGAAATTGCATCGATGTTCTATACAAAAGGCAAAATGTCGACTTATTTATAAGAGGAGTAACTCTTCTAGTAGTTCGTGCTTTGAGCCTTTCCTGGGACAGCAGTATTAGATTCCGATGCACCATTGCAGGTTTACTGTATACCTTGGACCTTCAAATCAACGATGAAACACAGAAATTGCATCGATGTTGAATACAAAATGCTAAATGTCGACTTACTTACAAGAGGAGTAACTCTTCTAATAGTTCGTGTTTTGAGCCTTTCCAGGGACAGCAGTATTAGATTCCGATGCACCATTGCAGGTTTACTGTATACCTTGGACCTTCATATCAACGATGAAACACAGAAATTGCATCGATATTGAATACAAAAGGCAAAATGTCGACTTATTTACAAGAGGAGTAACTTTTCTAATAGTTCGTGTTTTGAGCCTTTCCTGGGACAGCAGTATTAGATTCCGATGCACCATTGCAGGTTTACTGTATACCTTGGACCTTCAAATCAACGATGAAACACAGAAATTGCATCGATGTTGAATACAAAATGCTAAATGTCGACTTACTTACAAGAGGAGTAACTCTTCTAATAGTTCGTGTTTTGAGCCTTTCCAGGGACAGCAGTATTAGATTCCGATGCACCATTGCAGGTTTACTGTATAGCTTGGACCTTCATATCAACGATGACACACAGAAATTGCATCGATATTGAATACAAAAGGCAAAATGTCGACTTATTTACAAGAGGAGTAACTCCTCTAATAGTTCGTGCTTTGAGCCTTTCCTGGGACAGCAGTATCAGATTCCGATGCACCATTGGAGGTTTCTGTATCCCTTGGACCTTAAAATCAACGATGAAACACAGAAATTGCTTCGATATTGAATACAAAAGGCAAAATGTCGACTTATTTATAAGAGGAGTAACTTTTCTAATAGTTCGTGTTTGAGCCTTCCCTGGGACAGCAGTATTAGATTCCGATGCACCATTGCAGGTTTACTGTTTCCCTTGGATCTTCAACTCAACGATGAAACACATAAATTGCATCGATATTGAATACAAAAGGCAAAATGTCGACTTATTTATAAGAGGAGTAACTTTTCTAATAGTTCGTGTTTGAGCCTTTCCTGGGACAGCAGTATTAGATTCCGATGCACCATTGCAGGTTTACTGTATCCCTTGGACCTTCAACTCAACGATGAAACACAGAAATTGCATCGATATTGAATACAAAAGGCAAAATGTCGACTTATTTATAAGAGGAGTAACTCTTCTTAGTTCGTGCTTTTGAGCCTTTCCTGGGACAGCAGTATTAGATTCCGATGCACCATTGCAGGTTTACTGTATCCCTTGTACCTTCAAATCAACGATGAAACACAGAAATTGCAACGATGTTGAATACAAAAGGCAATATGTCGACATATTTATAAGAGGAATAACTCTTCTAATAGTTCGTGCTTTTAGCCTTTTCTGGGACAGCAGTATTAGATTCCGATGCACCATTGCAGGTTTACTGTATCACTTGGACCTTCAAATCAACGATGAAAAAAGAAATTGCATCGATATTGAATACAAAAGGCAAATTGTCGACTTATTTACAAGAGGAGTAACTCTTCTAATAGTTCGTAGTTTGAGCCTTTCCTGGGGCAGCAGCATTAGATTCCGATGCACCATTGCAGGTTTACTGTATCCCTTGTACCTTCAAATCAACGATGAAACACAGAAATTGCATCGATATTGAATACAAAAGGCAAAATGTCGACTTATTTGCAAAAGGAGTATGTCTTCTAATTGTTCGTGCTTTGACCCTTTCCTGGGACAGCAGTATTAGATTCCGAAGCACCATTGCAGGTTTACTGTATCCCTTGGACCTTCCAATCCACGATGAAACACAGAAATTGCATCGATATTGAATACAAAAGGCAAAATGTCGACTTATTTATAAGAGGAGTAACTCTTCTAATAGTTCGTGATTTGAGCCTTTCCTGGGAGAGCAGTATTAGGATCCGATGCACCATTGAAGGTTTACTGTATCCCTTGTGCCTTCAAATCAACGATGAAACACAGAAATTGCATCGATATTGAATACAAATGGCAAAATGTCGACTTATTTATAAGAGGAGTAACTCTTCTAATAGTTCGTGCTTTGAGCCTTTCCTGGGACAGCAGTATTAGATTCAGATGCACCATTGCAGGTTTAGTGTATCCCTTGGACCTTCAAATCAAAGATGAAACACAGAAATTGCATCGATATTGAATACAAAATGCAAAATGTCGACTTATTTACAAAAGGAGTAACTCTTCTAATAGTTCGTGCTTTGAGCCTATCCTGGGACAGCAGTATTAGATTCCGATGCACCATTGCAGGTTTACTGTATACCTTGGACCTTCATATC
Organism: Schistocerca cancellata; assembly: GCF_023864275.1. Lineage (NCBI taxonomy): Eukaryota > Metazoa > Arthropoda > Insecta > Orthoptera > Acrididae > Schistocerca > Schistocerca cancellata. The sequence goes on from NC_064627.1 coordinate 95,657,038, forward strand.
AACGATGAAACACAGAAATTGCATCGATATTGAATACAAAAGGCAAAATGTCGACTTATTTATAAGAGGAGTAACTCTTCTAATAGTTCGTGCTTTGAGCCTTTCCTGGGCAGCAGTATCAGATTCCGATGCACCATTGAAGGTTTACTGTATCCCTTGGACCTTAAAATCAACGATGAAACACAGAAATTGCATCGATATTGAATACAAAAGGCAAAATGTCCACTCATTTACAAGAGGTGTAACTTTTCTAATAGTTCGTGCTTTGAGCCTTTCCTGGGACAGCAGTATTAGATTCCGATGCACCATTGCAGGTTTACTGTATCACTTGGACCTTCAAATCAACGATGAAACACAGAAATTGCATCGATATTGAATACAAAAGGCAAAATGTCGACTTATTTATAAGAGGAGTAGCTCTTCTAATAGTTCGTGATTTGAGCCTTTCCTGGGACAGCAGTATGAGATTCCGATGCACCATTGATGGTTTGCTGTATCCCTTGTGCCTTCAAATCAACGATGAAACACACAATTTTGCATCGATATTGAATACAAAAGGCAAAATGTCGACTTATTTATAAGAGGAGTAACTCTTCTAATTGTTCGTGCTTTGAGCCTTTCCTGGGACAGCAGTATTAGATTCCGATGCACCATTGCAGGTTTACTGTATCCCTAGGACCTTCAACTCAACGATGAAACACAGATAATGCATCGATATTGAATACAAAAGGCAAAATGTCGACTTATTTATAAGAGGAGTAACTCTTCTAATAGTTCGTGCTTTGAGCCTTTCCTGGGACAGCAGTATTAGATTCCGATGCACCATTGCAGGTTTACTGTATCCCTAGGACCTTCAACTCAACGATGAAACACAGAAAATGCATCGAAATTGAATACAAAAGGCAAAATGTCGACTTATTTATAAGAGGAGTAACTCTTCTAATAGTTCGTGCTTTGAGCCTTTCCTGGGACAGCAGTATTAGATTCCGATGCACCATTGCAGGTTTACTGTATCCCTTGGAACTTCAACTCAACGATGAAACACAGAAATTGCATCGATATTGAATACAAAAGGCAAAATGTCGACTTATTTATAAGAGGAGTAACTCTTCTAATAGTTCGTGCTTTGAGCCTTTCCAGGGACAGCAGTATTAGATTCCGATGCACAATTGCAGGTTTACCGTATCCCTTGGACCTTCAAATCAACGATGAAACACAGAAATTGCAACGATGGTGAATACAAAAGGAAATATGTCGTCATATTTATAAGAGGAATAACTCTTGTAATAGTTCGTGATTTTAGCCTTTCCTGGGACAGCAGTATTAGATTCCGATGCACCATTGCAGGTTTACTGTATCCCTTGGACCTTCAAATCAACGATGAAACACAGAAATTGCATCGATATTGAATACAAAAGGCAAATTGTTGACTTATTTACAACGGGAGTAACTGTTCTAATAGTTCGTAGTTTGGGCCTTTCCTGGGGCAGCAGCATTAGATTCCGATGCACCATTGCAGGTTTACTGTATCCCTTGTACCTTCAAATCAACGATTAAACACAGAAATTGCATCGATATTGAATACAAAAGGCAAAATATCGACTTATTTGCAAAAGGAGTAACTTTTCTAATAGTTCGTGTTTTGACCCTTTCCTGGGACAGCAATATTAGATTCCGAAGCACCATTGCCGGTTTACTGTATCCCTTGGACCTTCAAATCCACGATGAAACACAGAAATTGCATCGATATTGAATACAAAAAGCAAAATGTCGACTTATTTATAAGAGGAGTAACTCTTCTAATAGTTCGTGATTTGAGCCTCTCCTGGGACAGCAGTATTAGATTCCGATGCACCATTGAAGGTTTACTGTATCCCTTGTGCCTTCAAATCAACGATGAAACACAGAAATTGCATCGATATTGAATACAAAAGACAAAATGTCGACTTATTTATAAGAGGAGTAACTCTTCTAATAGTTCGTGCTTTGAGCCTTTCGTGGGACAGCAGTATTAGATTCCGATGCACCATTGCAGGTTTACTGTATCCCTTGGACCTTCAACTCAACGATGAAACACAGAAATTGCATCGATATTGAATACAAAAGGCAAAATGTCGACTTATTAATAAGAGGAGTAACTCTTCTAATTGTTCGTGCTTTGAGCCTTTCCTGGGACAGCAGTATTAGATTCCGATTCACCATTGCAGGTTTTCTGTATCCCTTGGACCTTCAAATCAACGATGAAACACAGAAATTGCAACGATGTTGAATACAAAAGGCAAAATTTCGACATATTTATAAGAGGAATAACTCTTCCAATAGTTCGTGCTTTTAGCCTTTCCTGGGACAGCAGTATTAGATTGCGATGCACCATTGCTGGTTTACTGTATCCATTGGACCTTCAAATCAACGATGAAACACAGAAATTGCATCGATATTGAATACAAAATGCAAGATGTCGACGTATTTATAAGAGGAGTAACTCTTCTAATAGTTCGTAGTTAGAGCCTTTCGTGGGACAGCAGTATTAGATTCCGATGCACCTTTGCAGGTTTACTGTATCCCTTGGACCTTCAACTCAACGATGAAACACAGAAATTGCATCGATATTGAATACAAAAGGCAAAATGGCGACTTATTAATAAGAGGAGTAACTCTTCTAATTATTCGTGCTTTGAGCCTTTCCTGGGACAGCAGTATTAGATTCCGATTCACCATTGCAGGTTTACTGTATCCCTTGGACCTTCAAATCAACGATGAAACACAGAAATTGCAACGATGTTGAATACAAAAGGCAATATGTCGACATATTTATAAGAGGAATAACTCTTCTAATAGTTCGTGATTTGACCCTTTCCTGGGACAGCAATATTAGATTCCGAAGCACCATTGCAGGTTTACTGTATCCCTTGGACCTTCAAATCAACGATGTAACACAGAAAATGCATCGATATTGAATACAAAAGGCAAAATGACGTCTTATTTATAAGAGGAGTAACTCTTCTAAAATTTCGTGCTTTTAGCCTTTCCTGGGACAGCAGTATTAGATTCCGATGCACCATTGCAGGTCAACTGAATCCCTTGGACCTTCAAATCAACGATGAAACACAGAAATTGCATCGATGTTGAATACAAAAGTCAAAGTGTCGACTTATTTATAAGAGGAGTAACTCTTCTTTTAGTTCGTGCTTTGAGCCTTTCCTGGGACAGCAGTATTAGATTCCGATGCACCATTGCAGGTTTACTGTATCCCTTGGACCTTCAAATCAACGATGAAACACAGAAATTGCATCGATATTGAATACAAAAAGCATAATGTCGACTTATTTACAAGAGGTGTAACTCTTCTAATTGTTCGTGCTTTGAGCCTTTCCTGGGACAGCAGTATTAGATTCCGATTCACCATTGCAGGTTATCTGTATCCCTTGGACCTTCAAATCAACGATGAAACACAGAAATTGCAACGATGTTGAATACAAATGGCAATATGTCGACATATTTATAAGAGGAATAACTCTTCCAATAGTTCGTGCTTTTAGCCTTTCCTGGGACAGCAGTATTAGATTCCGATGCACCATTGCAGGTTTACTGTATCCATTGGACCTTCAAATCAACGATGAAACACAGAAATTGCATCGATATTGAATACAAAATGCAAGATGTCGACGTATTTATAAGAGGAGTAACTCTTCTAAAAGTTCGTGCTTTGAGCCATTCCTGGGACAGCAGTATTAGATTACGATGCATCATTGCAGGTTTACTGTATCCCTTGGTCCTTCAAATCAATGATGAAACACAGAAATTGCATCGATATTGAATACAAAAGGCAAAATGTCGACTTATTTATAACAGGAGTAACTCTTCTAATAGTTCGTGCTTTGAGCCTTTCCTGGGACAGCAGTATTAGATTCCGATGCACAATTGCAGGTTTACTGTACCCCTTGGACTTTTAATCAACGATGAAACACAGAAATTGCAACGATGTAGAATACAAAAGGCAATATGTCGACATATTTATAAGAGGAATAACTCTTCTAATCGTTCGTGCTTTTAGCCTTTCCTGGGACAGCAGTATTAGATTCCGATGCACCATTGCAGGTTTACTGTATCCCTTGGACCTTCAAATCAACGATGAAACACAGAAATTGCATCGATATTGAATACAAAAGGCAAATTGTCGACTTATTTACAAGAGGAGTAACTCTTCTAATAGTTCGTAGTTGGAGCCTTTCCTGGGGCAGCAGCATTAGATTCCGATGCACCATTGCAGGTTTACTGTATCTCTTGTACCTTCAAATCAACGATGAAACACAGAAATTGCATCGATATTGAATACAAAAGGCAAAATGTCGACTTATTTGCAAAAGGAGTAACTCTTCTAATAGTTCGTGCTTTTACCCTTTCCTGGGACAGCAATATTAGATTCCGAAGCACCATTGCCGGTTTACTGTATCCCTTGGACCTTCAAATCCACGATGAAACACAGAAATTGCATCGATATTGAATACAAAAGGCAAAATGTCGACTTATTTATAAGAGGAGTAACTCCTCTAATAGTTCGTGACTTGAGCCTTTCCTGGGACAGCAGTATTAGATTCCGATGCACCATTGCAGGTTTACTGTATCCCTTGGACCTTCAAATCAACGATGAAACACAGAAATTTTATCGATATTGAATACAAAAGGCAAAATGTCGACTTATTTATAAGAGGAGTAACTCTTCTAATAGTTCGTGCTTTGAGCCTTTCGTGGGAAAGCAGTATTAGATTCCGATGCACCTTTGCAGGTTTACTGTATCCCTTGGACCTTCAACTCAACGATGAAACACAGATATTGCATCGATATTGAATACAAAAGGCAAAATGTCGACTTATTAATAAGAGGAGTAACTCTTCTAATTGTTCGTGCTTTGAGCCTTTCCTGGGACAGCAGTATTAGATTCCGATGCACCATTGCAGGTTTACTGTATCCCTTGGACCTTCAAATCAACGATGAAACACAGAAATTGCAACGATGTTGAATACAAAAGGCAATATGTCGACATATTTATAAGAGGAATAACTCTTCTAATAGTTCGTGCTTTTAGCCTTTCCTGGGACAGCAGTATTAGATTCCGATGCACCATTGCAGGTTTACTGTATCCTTTGGACCTTCAAATCAACGATGAAACACAGAAAATGCATCGATATTGAATACAAAAGGCAAATTGTCGACTTATTTACAAGTGGAGTAACTCTTCTAATAGTTCGTAGTTTGAGCCTTTCCTGGGGCAGCAACATTAGATTCCGATGCACCATTGCAGGTTTACTGTATCCCTTGTACCTTCAAATCAACTATGAAACACAGAAATTGCATCGATATTGAATACAAAATGCAAAATGTCGACTTATTTGCAAAAGGAGTAACTCTTCTAATAGTTCGTGATTTGACCCTTTCCTGGGACAGCAATATTAGATTCCGAAGCACCATTGCAGGTTTACTGTATCCCTTGGACCTTCAAATCAACGATGAAACACAGAAAATGCATCGATATTGAATACAAAAGGCAAAATGACGTCTTATTTATAAGAGGAGTAACTCTTCTAAAAGTTCGTGCTTTTAGCCTTTCCTGGGACAGCAGTATTAGATTCCGATGCACCATTGCAGGTCAACTGAATCCCTTGGACCTTCAAATCAACGACGAAACACAGAAATTGCATCGATGTTGAATACAAATGTCAAAGTGTCGACTTATTTATAAGAGGAGTAACTCTTCTAATAGTTCGTATTTTTAGCCTTTCCTGGGACAGCAGTATTAGATTCCGATGCACCATTGCAGGTTTACTGTATCCCTTGGACCTTCAACTCAACGATGAAACACAGAAATTGCATCGATATTGAATACAAAAGGCAAAATGACGACTTATTTATAAGGGGAGTAAATCTTCTAATAGTTCGTGCTTTGAGCCTTTCCTGTGACAGCAGTATTAGATTCCGATGCACCATTGCTGGTTTACTGTATACCTTGGACCTTCAAATCAACGATGAAGCACAGAAATTGCATCGATGTTGAATACAAAAGGCGAAATGTCGACTTATTTACAAGAGGAGTAACTCTTCTAATAGTTCCTGTTTTGAGCCTTTCCTGGGACAGCAGTGTTAGATTCCGATGCACCATTGCAGGTTTACTGTATCCCTAGGACCTTCAAATCAACGATGAAACACAGAAATTTTATCGATATTGAATACAAAAGGCAAAATGTCGACTTATTTATAAGTGGAGTAACTCTTCTAATATTTCGTGCTTTGAGCCTTTCCTGGGACAGCAATATTAGATTCCGAAGCACCATTGCAGGTTTACTGTATCCCTTGGACATTCAAATCAACGATGAAACACAGAAATTGCATCGATATTGAATACAAAAAGCAAAATGTCGACTTATTTATAAGAGGAGTAACTCTTCTAAAAGTTCGTGCTTTTAGCCTTTCCTGGGACAGCAGTATTAGATTCCGATTCACCATTGCAGGTCAACTGAATCCCTTGGACCTTCAAATCAACGATGAAACACAGAAATTGCATTGATGTTGAATACAAAAGTCAAAGTGTCGACTTATTTATAAGAGGAGTAACTCTTCTAATAGTTCGTGCTTTGAGCGTTTCCTGGGACAGCAGTATTAGATTCCGATGCACCATTGCAGGTTTACTGTATCCCTTGGACCTCCAAATCAACGATGAAACACAGAAATTTCATCGATATTGAATACAAAAAGCATAATGTCGACTTATTTACAAGAGGTGTAACTCTTCTAATAGTTCGTATTTTTAGCCTTTCCTGGGACAGCAGTATTAGATTCCGATGCACCATTGCAGGTTTACTGTATCCCTTGGACCTTCAAATCAACGATGAACCACAGAAATTGCATCGACATTGAATACAAAAGCCAAAATATCAGCATATTTATAAGTGGAGTAACTCTTCTAATAGTTCGTGTTTGAGCCTCTCCTGGGACAGCAGTATTAGATTCCGATGCACCATTGCAGGTTTACTGTATCCGTTGGACCTTTAACTCAACGATGAAACACAGAAATTGCATCGATATTGAATACAAAAAGCAAAATGTCGACTTAATTATAAGAGGAGTAACTCTTCTAATAGTTCGTGCTTTGAGCCTTTCCTGGGACAGCAGTATTAGATTCCGATGCACCATTGCAGGTTTTCTGTATACCTTGGACCTTCAAATTAACGATGAAACACAGAAATTGCATCGATGTTGAATGCAAAAGGCTAAATTTCGACTTATTTCCAAGAGGAGTAACTCTTCTAATAATTCCTGTTTTGAGCCTTTCCTGGGACAGCAGTGTTAGATTCCGATGCACCATTGCAGGTTTACTGTATCCCTAGGACCTTCAAATCAACGATGAAACACAGAAATTTTATCGATATTGAATACAAAAGGCAAAATGTCGACTTATTTGCAAAAGGAGTAACTCTTCTAATAGTTCGTGATTTGACCCTTTCCTGGGACGGCAATATTAGATTCCGAAGCTCCATTGCAGGTTTACTGTATCCCTTGGACCTTCAAATCAACGATGAAACACAGAAAATGCATCGATATTGAATACAAAAGGCAAATTGTCGACTTATTTACAAGTGGAGTAACTCTTCTAATAGTTCGTGCTTTGAGCCTTTCCTGGGACAGCAGTATTAGATTCCGATGCACCATTGCAGGTTTACTGTATCCCTTGGACCTTCAAATCAACGATGAAACACAGAAATTGCATCGATATTGAATACAAAAAGCATAATGTCGACTTATTTACAAGAGGTGTAACTCTTCTAATAGTTCGTATTTTTAGCCTTTCCTGGGACAGCAGTATTAGATTCCGAGGCACCATTGCAGGTTTACTGTATCCCTTGGACCTTCAACTCAACGATGAAACACAGAAATTGCATCGATATTGAATACAAAAGGCAAAATGACGACTTATTTATAAGGGGAGTAAATCTTCTAATAGTTCGTGCTTTGAGCCTTTCCTGGGACAGCAGTATTAGATTCCGATGCACCATTGCTGGTTTACTGTATACCTTGGACCTTCAAATCAACGATGAAGCACAGAAATTGCATCGATGTTGAATACAAAATGCGAAATGTCGACTTATTTACAAGAGGAGTAACTCTTCTAATAGTTCCTGTTTTGAGCCTTTCCTGGGACAGCAGTGTTAGATTCCGATGCACCATTGCAGGTTTACTGTATCCCTAGGACCTTCAAATCAACGATGAAACACAGAAACTTTATCGATATTGAATACAAAAGGCAAAATGTCGACTTATTTATAAGTGGAGTAACTCTTCTAATATTTCGTGCTTTGAGCCTTTCCTGGGACAGCAATATTAGATTCCGAAGCACCATTGCAGGTTTACTGTATCCCTTGGACATTCAAATCAACGATGAAACACAGAAATTGCATCGATATTGAATACAAAAAGCAAAATGTCGACTTATTTATAAGAGGAGTAACTCTTCTAAAAGTTCGTGCTTTTAGCCTTTCCTGGGACAGCAGTATTAGATTCCGATTCACCATTGCAGGTCAACTGAATCCCTTGGACCTTCAAATCAACGATGAAACACAGAAATTGCATTGATGTTGAATACAAAAGTCAAAGTGTCGACTTATTTATAAGAGGAGTATCTCTTCTAATAGTTCGTGCTTTGAGCGTTTCCTGGGACAGCAGTATTAGATTCCGATGCACCATTGCACGTTTACTGTATCCCTTGGACCTCCAAATCAACGATGAAACACAGAAATTTCATCGATATTGAATACAAAAAGCATAATGTCGACTTATTTACAAGAGGTGTAACTCTTCTAATAGTTCGTATTTATAGCCTTTCCTGGGACAGCAGTATTAGATTCCGATGCACCATTGCAGGTTTACTGTATCCCTTGGACCTTCAAATCAACGATGAACCACAGAAATTGCATCGACATTGAATACAAAAGCCAAAATATCAACATATTTATAAGTGGAGTAACTCTTCTAATAGTTCGTGTTTGAGCCTTTCCTGGGACAGCAGTATTAGATTCCGATGCACCATTGCAGGTTTACTGTATCCGTTGGACCTTTAACTCAACGATGAAACACAGAAATTGCATCGATATTGAATACAAAAGGCAAGATGTCGACTTAATTATAAGAGGAGTAACTCTTCTAATAGTTCGTGCTTTGAGCCTTTCCTGGGACAGCAGTATTAGATTCCGATGCACCATTGCAGGTTTTCTGTATACCTTGGACCTTCAAATTAACGATGAAACACAGAAATTGCATCGATGTTGAATGCAAAAGGCTAAATTTCGACTTATTTCCAAGAGGAGTAACTCTTCTAATAATTCCTGTTTTGAGCCTTTCCTGGGACAGCAGTGTTAGATTCCGATGCACCATTGCAGGTTTACTGTATCCCTAGGACCTTCAAATCAACGATGAAACACAGAAATTTTATCGATATTGAATACAAAAGGCAAAATGTCGACTTATTTATAAGTGGAGTAACTCTTCTAATATTTCGTGCTTTGAGCCTTTCCTGGGACAGCAGTATTAGATCCCGAAGCACCATTGCAGGTTTACTGTATCCCTTGGACCTTCAAATCAACGATGAAACACAGAAATTGCATCGATATTGAATACAAAAAGCAAAATGTCGACTTATTTATAAGAGGAGTAACTCTTCTAAAAGTTCGTGCTTTTAGCCTTTCCTGGGACAGCAGTATTAGTTTCCGATTCACCATTGCAGGTCAACTGAATCCCTTGGACCTTCAAATCAACGATGAAACACAGAAATTGCATCGATGTTGAATACAAAAGTCAAAGTGTCACTTATTTATAAGAGGAGTAACTCTTCTAATAGTTCGTGCTTTGAGCCTTTCCTGGGACAGCAGTATTAGATTCCGATGCACCATTGCAGGTTTACTGTATCCCTTGGACCTTCAAATCAACGATGAAACACAGAAATTGCATCGATATTGAATACAAAAAGCATAATGTCGACTTATTTACAAGAGGTGTAACTCTTCTAATAGTTCGTACTTTTAGCCTTTCCTGGGACAGCAGTATTAGACTCCGATGCACCATTGCAGGTTTACTGTATCCCTTGGACCTTCAACTCAACGATGAAACACAGAAATTGCATCGATATTGAATACAAAAGGCAAAATGTCGACTTATTTATAAGAGGAGTAACTCTTCTAATAGTTCGTGCTTTGAGCCTTTCCTGGGACAGCAGTATTAGATTCCGATGCACCATTGCAGGTTTACTGTATACCTTGGACCTTCAAATCAACGATGAAACACAGAAATTGCATCGATGTTGAATACAAAAGGCAAAATGTCGACTTATTTACAAGAGGAGTAACTCTTCTAATAGTTCCTGATTTGGGCCTTTCCTGGGACAGCAGTGTTAGATTCCGATGCACCATTGCAGGTTTACTGTATCCCTTGGACCTTCAAATCAACGATGAAACACAGAAATTTTATCGATATTGAATACAAAAGGCATAATGTCGACTTATTTATAAGTGGAGTAACTCTTCTACTCTTTCGTGCTTTGAGCCTTTCCTGGGACAGCATTATTAGATTCCGATGCACCATTGCAGGTTTACTCTATCCCTTGGACCTTCAAATCAACGATGAAACACAGAAATTGCATCGATATTGAATACAAAAGGCAAAATGTCGACTTAATTATAAGAGGAGTAACTTTTCTAATAGTTCGTGTTTTGAGCCTTTTCTGGGACAGCAGTATTAGATTCCGTTGCACCATTGCAGGTTTACTGTATCCCTTGGACCTTCAACTCATTGATGAAACACAGAAATTGCATCGATATTGAATACAAAAGGCAAAATGTCGACTTATTTATAAGAGGAGTAACTCTTCTAATAGTTCGTGATTTGAGCCTTTCCTGGGACAGCAGTATTAGATTCCGATGCACCATTGCAGTTTTACTGTATCCCTTGGACCTTCAAATCAACGATGAAACACAGAAATTGCAACGATGTTGAATACAAAAGGCAATATTTCGACATATTTATAAGAGGAGTAACTCTTCTAATAGTTCGTGTTTTAGCCTTTCCTGGGACAGCAGTATTACATTCCGATGCACCATTGCAGGTTTACTGTATCCTTTCTACCTTCAAATCAACGATGAAACAAAGAAATTGCATCGATATTGAATACAAAAAGCAAAATGTCGACTTATTTATAAGAGGAGTAACTCTTCTAAAAGTTCGTGCTTTTAGCCTTTCCTGGGACAGCAGTATTAGGTTCCGATGCACCATTGCAGGTCAACTGAATCCCTTGGACCTTCAAATCAACGATGAAACACAGAAATTGCATCGATGTTGAATACAAAAGTCAAAGTGTCGACTTATTTATAAGAGGAGTAACTCTTCTAATAGTTCGTGCTTTGAGTCTTTCCTGGGACAGCAGTATTAGATTCCGATTCACCATTGCAAGTCAACTGAATCCCTTGGACCTTCAAATCAACGATGAAGCACAGAAATTGCATCGATGTTGAATACAAAAGGCAAAATGTCGACTTATTTACAAGAGGAGTAACTCTTCTAATAGTTCCTGATTTGAGCCTTTCCTGGGACAGCAGTATTAGATTCCGATGCACCATTGCAGGTTTACTGTATCAATTGGACCTTCAAATCAACGATGAAACACAGAAATTGCATCGACATTGAATACAAAGGCCAAAATATCAACTTATTTATAAGTGGAGTAACTCTTCTAATAGTTCGTGTTTGAGCCTTTCCTGGGACAGCAGTATTAGATTCCGATGCACCATTGCAGGTTTACTGTATCCCTAGGACCTTCAAATCAACGATGAAACACAGAAATTTTATCGATATTGAATACAAAAGGCAATATGTAAACTTATTTATAAGTGGAGTAACTCTTCTAATATTACGTGCTTTGAGCCTTTCCTGGGACAGCAATATTAGATCCCGAAGCAATATTGCAGGTTTACTGTATCCCTTGGACCTTCAAATCAACGATGAAACACAGAAATTGCATCGATATTGAATACAAAAAGCAAAATGTCGACTTATTTATAAGAGGAGTAACTCTTCTAAAAGTTCGTGTTTTAGCCTTTCCTGGGACAGCAGTATAAGATTCCGATTCACCATTGCAGGTCAACTGAATCCCTTGGACCTTCAAATCAACGATGAAAGACAGATATTGTATCGATGTTGAATACAAAAGTCAAAGTGTCGACTTATTTATAAGAGGAGTAACTCTTCTAATAGTTCGTGCTTTGAGCCTTTCCTGGGACAGCAGTGTTAGATTCCGATGCACCATTGCAGGTTTACTGTATCCCTTGGACCTTCAAATCAACGATGAAACACAGAAATTGCATCGATATTGAATACAAAAAGCATAATGTCGACTTATTTACAAGAGGTGTAACTCTGCTAATAGTTCGTAATTTTAACCTTTCCTGGGACAGCAGTATTAGAATCCGATGCACCATTGCAGGTTTACTGTATCCCTTGGACCTTCAAAGCAACGATGAAACACAGAAATTGCATCGACATTGAATACAAAAGCCAAAATGTCAACTTATTTATAAGTGGAGTAACTCTTCTAATAGTTCGTGTTTGAGCCTTTCCTGGGACAGCAGCATTAGATTCCGATGCACCATTGCAGGTTTACTGTATCCCTTGGACCTTCAACTCAAAAATGAAACACAGAAATTGCATCGATATTGAATACAAAAGGCAAAATGTCGACTTATTTATAAGAGGAGTAACTCTTCTAATAGTTCGTGCTTTGAGCCTTTCCTGGGACAGCAGTATTAGATTCCGATGCACCATTGGAGGTTTACTGTATACCTTGGACCTTCAAATCAACGATGAAACACAGAAATTGCATCGATGTTGAATACAAAAGGCAAAATGTCGACTTATTTACAAGAGGAGTAACTCTTCCAATAGTTCCTGATTTGAGCCTTTCCTGGGACAGCAGTGTTAGATTCCGATGCACCATTGCAGGTTTACTGTATCCCTTGGACCTTCAAATCAACGATGAAACACAGAAATTTTATCGATATTGAATACAAAAGGCAAAATGTCGACTTATTTATATGTGGAGTAACTCTTCTACTATTTCGTGCTTTGAGCCTTTCCTGGGACAGCATTATTAGATTCCGATGCACCATTGCAGGTTTACTGTATCCCTAGGACCTTCAACTCAATGATGAAACACAGAAATTGCATCGATATTGAATACAAAAGGCAAAATGTCGACTTATTTATAAGAGGAGTAACTCTTCTAATAGTTCGTGCTATGAGCCTATCCTGGGACAGCAGTATTTGATTCCGATGCACCATTGCAGGTTTACTGTATACCTTGGACCTTCAAATCAACGAAGAAACACAGAAATTGCATCGATGTTGAATACAAAGGGCGAAATGTCGACTTATTTACAAGAGGAGTAACTCTTCTAATAGTTCCTGTTTTGAGCCTTTCCTGGGTCAGCAGTGTTAGATTCCGATGAACCATTGCAGGTTTACTGTATCCCTAGGACCTTCAGATCAACGATGAAACACAGAAATTTTATCGATATTGAATACAAATGGCAAAATGTCGACTTATTTATAAGTGGAGTAACTCTTCTAATATTTCGTGCTTTGAGCCTTTCCTGGGACTGCAATATTAGATTCCGAAGCACCATTGCAGGTTTACTGTATCCCTTGGACCTTCAAATCAACGATGAAACACAGAAATTGCATCGATATTGAATACAAAAAGCAAAATGTCGACTTATTTATAAGAGGAGTAACTCTTCTAAAATTTCATGATTTTAGCCTTTCCTGGGACAGCAGTATTAGATTCCGATGCACCATTGCAGGTCAACTGAATCCCTTGGACCTTCAAATCAACGATGAAACACAGAAATTGCATCGATGTTGAATACAAAAGTCAAAGTGTCGACTTATTTATAAGAGGAGTAACTCTTCTAATAGTTCGTGCTTTGAGCCTTTCCTGGGACAGCAGTATTAGATTCCGCTGCACCATTGCAGGTTTACTGTATCCCTTGTACCTTCAAATCAACGATGAAACACAGAAATTTCATCGATATGGAATACAAAAAGCATAATGTCGACTTATTTACAAGAGGTGTAACTCTTCTAATAGTTCGTATTTTTAGCCTTTCCTGGGACAGCAGTATTAGATTCCGATGCACCATTGCTTGTTTACTGTATCCCTTGGACCTTCAAATCAACGATGAAACACAGAAATTGCATCGACATTGAATACAAAAGCCAAAAAATCAACTTATTTATAAGTGGAGTAACTCTTCTAATATTTCGTGCTTTGAGCCTTTCCTGGGACAGCAGTATTAGATTCCGATGCACCATTGCAGGTTTACTGTATACCTTGGACCTTCAAATCAACGATGAAACACAGAAATTGCATCGATGTTGAATACAAAAGGCAAAATGTCGACTTATTTACAAGAGGAGTAACTCTTCAAATAGTTCCTGTTTTGAGCCTTTCCTGGGACAGCAGTGTTAGATTCCGATGCACCATTGCAGCTTTACTGTATCCCTAGGACCTTCAAATCAACGATGAAACACAGAAATATTATCGATATTGAATACAAAAGGCAAAATGTCGACTTATTTATAAGTGGAGTAACTCTTCTAATATTTCGTGCTTTGAGCCTTTCCTGGGACAGCAATATTAGATTCCGAAGCACCATTGCAGGTTTACTGTATCCCTTGGACCTTCAAATCAACGATGAAACACAGAAATTGCATCGATATTGAATACAAAAAGCAAAATGTCGACTTATTTATTAGAGGAGTAACTCTTCTAAAAGTTCGTGCTTTTAGCCTTTCCTGGGACAGCAGTATTAGATTCCGATGCACCATTGCAGGTTTACTGTATCCCTTGGACGTTCAAATCAACGATGAAACACAGAAATTGCATCGACATTGAATACAAAAGCCAAAATGTCAACATATTTATAAGTGGAGTAACTCTTCTAATAGTTCGTGTTTGAGCCTTTCCTGGGACAGCAGTATTAGATTCCGATGCACCATTGCAGGTTTACTGTATCCCTTGGACCTTCAACTCAACGATGAAACACAGAAATTGCATCGATATTGAATACAAAAGGGAAAATGTCGACTTATTTATAAGAGGAGTAACTCTTCTAATAGTTCGTGCTTTGAGCCTTTCCTGGGACAGCAGTATTAGATTCCGATGCACCATTGCAGGTTTACTGTATACCTTGGACCTTCAAATCAACGATGAAACACAGAAATTGCATCGATGTTGAATACAAAAGGCAAAATGTCGACTTATTTATAAGTGGAGTAACTCTTCTAATATTTCGTGTTTTTAGCCTTTCCTGGGACAGCAATATTAGATTCCGATGCACCATTGCAGGTTTACTCTATCCCTTGGACCTTCAAATCAACGATGAAACACAGAAATTGCATCGATATTGAATACAAAAGGCAAAATGTCGACTTATTTATAAGAGGAGTAACTTTTCTAATAGTTCGTGTTTTGAGCCTTTTCTAGGACAGCACTATTAGATTCCGATGCACCATTGCAGGTTTACTGTATCCCTTGGACCTTCAACTCAATGATGAAACACAGAAATTGCATCGATATTGAATACAAAAGGCAAAATGTCGACTTATTTATAAGATGAGTAACTCTTCTAATAGTTCGTGATTTGAGCCTTTCCTGGGACAGCAGTATTAGATTCCGATGCACCATTGCAGTTTTACTGTATCCCTTGGACCTTCAAATCAACGATGAAACACAGAAATTGCAACGATGTTGAATACAAAAGGCAATATATCGACATATTTATAAGAGGAGTAACTCTTCTAATAGTTCGTGCTTTTAGCCTTTCCTGGGACAGCAGTATTAGATTCCGATGCACCATTGCAGGTTTACTGTATCCCTTGGACCTTCAAATCAACGATGAAACACAGAAATTGCATCGATATTGAATACAAAAGGCAAAATGTCGACTTATTTATAAGAGGAGTAACTCTTCTAATAGTTCTAGATTTTAGCCTCTCCTGGGGCAGAAGTATTAGATTCCGATGCACCATTGCTGGTTTACTGTATCCCTTGGACCTTCAAATAAACGATGAAACACAGAAATTGCATCGATATTGAATATAAAAGGCAAAAAGTCGACTTATTTACAAGAGGAGTAACTCTTCTAATAGTTCGTGCTTTGAGCCTTTCCTGGGACAGCAGTATTAGATTCCGATGCACCATTGCAGGTTCACTGTATACCTTGGACCTTCAAATCAACGATGAAACACAGAAATTGCATCGATGTTGAATACAAAAGGCAAAATGTCGACTTATTTACAAGAGGAGTAACTCTTCTAATAGTTCCTGATTTGAGCCTTTCCAGGGACAGCAGTGTTAGATTCCGATGCACCATTGCAGGTTTACTGTATCCCTTGGACCTTCAAATCAACGATGAAACACAGAAATTGCATCGACATTGAATACAAAAGCCAAAATGTCAACTTATTTATAAGTGGAGTAACTCTTCTAATAGTTCGTGTTTGAGCCTTTCCTGGGACAGCAGCATTAGATTCCGATGCACCATTGCAGGTTTACTGTATCCCTTGTACCTTCAAATCAACGATGAAATACAGAAATTTCATCGATATGGAATACAAAAAGCATAATGTCGACTTATTTACAAGAGGTGTAACTCTTCTAATAGTTCGTATTTTTAGCCTTTCCTGGGACAGCAGTATTAGATTCCGATGCACCATTGCTTGTTTACTGTATCCCTTGGACCTTCAAATCAACGATGAAACACAGAAATTGCATCGACATTGAATACAAAAGCCAAAAAATCAACTTATTTATAAGTGGAGTAACTCTTCTAATATTTCGTGCTTTGAGCCTTTCCTGGGACAGCAGTATTAGATTCCGATGCACCATTGCAGGTTTACTGTATACCTTGGACCTTCAAATCAACGATGAAACACAGAAATTGCATCGATGTTGAATACAAAAGGCAAAATGTCGACTTATTTACAAGAGGAGTAACTCTTCAAATAGTTCCTGTTTTGAGCCTTTCCTGGGACAGCAGTGTTAGATTCCGATGCACCATTGCAGCTTTACTGTATCCCTAGGACCTTCAAATCAACGATGAAACACAGAAATATTATCGATATTGAATACAAAAGGCAAAATGTCGACTTATTTATAAGTGGAGTAACTCTTCTAATATTTCGTGCTTTGAGCCTTTCCTGGGACAGCAATATTAGATTCCGAAGCACCATTGCAGGTTTACTGTATCCCTTGGACCTTCAAATCAACGATGAAACACAGAAATTGCATCGATATTGAATACAAAAAGCAAAATGTCGACTTATTTATTAGAGGAGTAACTCTTCTAAAAGTTCGTGCTTTTAGCCTTTCCTGGGACAGCAGTATTAAATTCCGATGCACCATTGCAGGTTTACTGTATCCCTTGGACGTTCAAATCAACGATGAAACACAGAAATTGCATCGACATTGAATACAAAAGCCAAAATGTCAACATATTTATAAGTGGAGTAACTCTTCTAATAGTTCGTGTTTGAGCCTTTCCTGGGACAGCAGTATTAGATTCCGATGCACCATTGCAGGTTTACTGTATCCCTTGGACCTTCAACTCAACGATGAAACACAGAAATTGCATCGATATTGAATACAAAAGGGAAAATGTCGACTTATTTATAAGAGGAGTAACTCTTCTAATAGTTCGTGCTTTGAGCCTTTCCTGGGACAGCAGTATTAGATTCCGATGCACCATTGCAGGTTTACTGTATACCTTGGACCTTCAAATCAACGATGAAACACAGAAATTGCATCGATGTTGAATACAAAAGGCAAAATGTCGACTTATTTATAAGTGGAGTAACTCTTCTAATATTTCGTGTTTTTAGCCTTTCCTGGGACAGCAATATTAGATTCCGATGCACCATTGCAGGTTTACTCTATCCCTTGGACCTTCAAATCAACGATGAAACACAGAAATTGCATCGATATTGAATACAAAAGGCAAAATGTCGACTTATTTATAAGAGGAGTAACTTTTCTAATAGTTCGTGTTTTGAGCCTTTTCTAGGACAGCACTATTAGATTCCGATGCACCATTGCAGGTTTACTGTATCCCTTGGACCTTCAACTCAATGATGAAACACAGAAATTGCATCGATATTGAATACAAAAGGCAAAATGTCGACTTATTTATAAGATGAGTAACTCTTCTAATAGTTCGTGATTTGAGCCTTTCCTGGGACAGCA